>NC_072769.1:38730922-39023742 GCF_022539595.1 Amphiprion ocellaris
CTTGATGTTTTCATTTCAGACTAGAAAACACTTTAAGACGTTTATCTGTTTTTGCTCTTTTTGATTTTTTTTTATCTCTTCTGTTTAATTTGATCTTCTGAAGTTTAACTGGTGTCTTTTCAAATGTTTTGTATTTCGTTTGATTCTTCTTAAATGTTTAGTTCTGTATCTTTTCTCACCTTTTATTCTTCTTGTCTAATGTCTGATTGATCTTAGAAATGTGTTTGTCTTTTTAATGTTTGTTGTTTTCTTCAAATGTTTTTATCCGCTTGGTTTGAAAATTCCTTTTCTTTCCCAATGTTTAATTTCTAGATTAAATCTTTAATGTTTTTCTTTTTAAATGTTTTACCACTTTTTAATGTTTAATTTTCTTTTTAAATGCTTCATCGTATTTTCTGTTTAATTCCTATTTGAAGTTTTATTGTCTTTAAGATTTAATTTTCTAATTAAACATTGAATATTTTAATTAAATGTTTTGTCTTTTTAAAGGTTTAATAATCTAGTTAAATGTTTAGTATTTTTTTAAATGTTTAATCTTATTGTTTAAAAAGTATTTTTTAAATCTTTAATTATGTAAAATATTTTCTCTGTCATTTTTAATAATTTTATTTTAAAAATTTTGTTTAATTTCATACTTACATGTTTTGTATCATGTTTCACTATCTCAGTATCTCTCAAACGTCTCGCTTTTTGTTATGTAGATTAATTCTTTAATCTTCTTTTTCTGTCAAGACTTTAACCCCAACCTTAAAAATGAAATAAACCCTTAAATCACAATGAAAATACTTCTGTTGTCACAATCATGAGTTAGTCAATTATTCAGTTTATCAATTCTTTATTTGTTTAGCACCTTTCACACAGATGACAAAACTAAACAAGCAAAGAGGAAAAACTATGCTAAAAGTAGGATTCAAACTCAAAAACTTTTAAAAAATAAAAAGATTTAACATGGTAATAAAATATGTTGTGTCCAGGGGATGGAGGGAGTTTATTGAAGTCTTCTTGGGCTCACATGGGAAATCGTTTAAAATATAAACTTGATATTCAGTCGAAGGAAACTGGAAACTGCAGAGTGACAGAAGAAGCAACAATATCTCCTGTTTTCTCCTTTAATGAGTCTATTCTTCTTGTGCTTTCAGACCAAAGAACTACAGACTCTTCACAACCTGCTCAAACTCTTGGTACAGGACCTCACCACACGGGGGTCAAGAAGGTTTCTGTCTCATTTCTACTCTGAAGGCTCACCTTCTCCTGCTCAAACTGCTGACAAATGTTTTCTGCTGCTCTAAAGTCTGGTCTCCAGAACTTCCTAAAAACTCTTAAAGTCTCTTCTGCTGCAGGTTGCTTTGTAGAAACTGTTCCAGAAAACCCTCACTAAACCACATGGAGGGGCCTCAAGATAGTCGTACCAAATGAAACAGTACAAAAACCAAACTAGCACAACCCAAACACTAAAGTCTCCTGCAGCCTACCAGAGAACCTCTGAGAACAGAGAATCAGGACAGGAACTCTTACCTTCTGGACAACCAACGCTGGTTCTCAAACAAGAATACAGAATGTGTCCTGAGCAAAAACCTCTGAAGCCTCACTACAGCCAAGATAAAGACACAACTCACCTGCACCAAAATCCACTAATCACTGCACACATTAGACCTTGTGCTAACTGTGGCTAAAGAACCACCTTTACCAAGACAACTATCCAGTACAAAAGCCCTGAAACACACCAAGAAACACATTAAAGACGGTTTTACTGCTGGAAGCTGCAAGCCAACGCCTAAAGAACAAACGAAAGCAACGGCGCCAAAACCCGTTCAGTGGTGAAGGGAAGCAGAGGAAATGTTTGTCTGTGGCCACATAAAGCAGGAAGACACTGAGCTGCTCAGGTGTTTCCTGATAAACACCAAGCAGCCACCTGGACAGCCAATAGGAATCACAGCTTCCTGGAAGTCCAGAGGGCTGGCTTAAGTCAAGGAAATTTAGTTTTAAAGTTGAAGCAGAAAGTTAATAAAGAAAGTTGAAAACCACCTTCTGATCCCTGAAATCCTCTGAGTTTTTCACACAAAGAACGGCCTGAACATGTCAAACTGGTTTCCATAGTAGAACCCTCATTGTAAAAAACGTCATAGGTATGGTGTGTTGCTCCAAAAACATTAGGGCCCGGCTGACTAGGGTCACCTGAGGGAGCAACACAAAAAACAGGACAACGCTGGTTTCCAGGGGGTTAGGCGGGCTATTTATTTGAAAGAGGAAGTTTACAACAACCACAACATGTGAGCAGAAAAATCAACACAAAGTCTGTCTTTAGTTCAGCTGAAAATATTAGTTTTTTGTCTTTTTTATTTGACCAAACTTCTCAGGAAGTAGGATGAGAATAATTAAGGCTCTCATGTAGAAGTCCCAACTTATTTTGGATCCTTGTGGAGAGTTTAATCTTTAGGAGTTTGTAAAGCCTGTTGAGTTTTTAGAGTCACATGGATTGTATTGTACATTTAATAAATCCGAGTCCTGAAATAAAATTACAGTTGTGGATTTCTGTCATTTAGTCTGGACTAAACAAGTAACAGCAGCATAAATCTCAAACGTCATTATGAGGAGTCTGGATTGAGGTTTCTCACTTGATAAATGATCAAAACATGAAATTCAGGTGGGTTTAAAGGAATATTCCACCTTAAATCTTTGAATGTTGACCTAAAAGGTTGGTTTCAGGAAGTATTCCACCTACAAGGTCCTCACACATCCACCTTAAAGGAACATTCCACCAAAAATCCTTGGACATGCACCTAAAATGTTGCTTTAACCGAGTATTCCATCCAAAATCCTCAAAGAGACCTGAGGGGCTGGTTAAAAGGAATATTCCACCTAAAACCTCAAATATAGACCCCAAAGGGTGGTTTAGAAAAAATTCTTAAATGTAGACCAAAAAAGTTAGTATGGAGGAATATTCCACCTGAAATGTAGACCTGAGAAGTTGGTTTGGAAGAATATACCATCCTAAACATCCTTAAATGTAGACCTAAAAGGTGAGTTTAATGGTATATTCCACCTAAAATTCACTACAGCAGACCTTGGAGGTTGGTCTGATGGTATATTCCACCCAACATCCTTGAACATAAACTTAAAAAGTTTGTTCAAAGGAATATTCCACCTAAAATCCTTCAATGTAGACCAAAAAATCTTGGTGTAAAGGAGTATTCCACCTTAAATGTTGACCTAAAAGATGGTTTGGAGTAATATTCTACTTTAAAATCTTCCAATGTAGACCTAAAAGGTTTATCTGATGGTATATTCTACCCAACATCCTGGAACATTTACCTAAAAGGATGGCTTAATGGTATATTCCCAGAAGAACCCTTGAACATTGGAAACTTTCCTGCGGCAGCAGTAGGAATACATGAAAATAAAATCTGTTCATTTCCACATTATGCACATTTATTTATTCTTAATATCTCAGACTGAATGGTAGCTGGCAGTAAAAACAAACTCATCTGCTGGACTGAATTTCACAAAATGGAAACATGGACAGAATTTAACACTCGTATCCATGGCAACGCTAAAGTTTCTGCTTCTTACCAAAGTTCACAACACAAGTAAAAATTTTAATGTAAAACTTCAGGGATGACTGCTGACCATAAGTATTCTGATCAATACTTCATGATCAATATCAGGACACATTCCTCATAAAAACTAAATGGGACTTTTATTAAATAAAGTGTTGGTGAATAAACAGTGTAAAAAGTGCAAAGCAGCTCCATTAAATCAGGAGATGTGAGACTTCCACAGCATGGATCACCATCTGCTGTGTTGATTCATAGCTGAATGTCAGAATGAACTGAGATAGAAAAGCTGCTTTGAGCTGCAACATTACGGTCTGACAATCCAACACCATCACAGTTTTCATCTGGTTGTTTTGCTCCAACATGCTGTGAAGTTCAGTTTTTACCTGAATCAATACAGAGATTCTATTTCCAACCAAGACTGGAATAAAAATTAGAATGTTATGAGGTTTTTAATGCAACTAGATCCTTTCAGATGGAAGGATTTACTTCTAAGTTCTAATTCAAGTTTCAGTTGGAGCACATTGCATTCACAAAGAAAAACAGCGAAACCTTCATAGCAACATTTAATAAACCTAAAGCTTCCCTGTTGGCACATTGGTGGAGTTTGTTACTGAGCATCTGAACCTTAAATCCAGTGAGACGACCATCTTCAGTCGAGGCCAGTCAGAGAACTTCAAGACCTTCCATCAGCTGGACCAGATGTGGCATCATCTCCCTCTGAACATCTGGATGACAGGAGAAAAGACAGAAATCAAACACAGATCACAAAAATACAATTTATTCACTTTCATCATTTTATAAAAGTATCGTGAACTTTATTAAAACTTGACAACATCAGTAATGAAAGTAAATGTTTTTATTTCATGTTGAAGCTAAATTTAAAGTCAATTTTAATGACAGTTTATCCTGAGAGGAGTGAGAATGGAGCTTTTCTTTCCTTTTTAGAATATTCCCTCAAAATATTCTGTTTATTATTGGCTTCAGAAGCATTTTTCTTTACTTATTTATTTTTAGATACCTCAGACTGATGCACTTTGCTGGTTTGCAGATAATTTCATGTACAATGACAATAAAGATCTTCTATTATAACATATTTTGCTAAAACAAGAACTGAAACCTTCTCAACCATCTCTCAGTCTGCAAAATTCCAGCTGCAACAAAGAATTATCTGATGTAGTTATTATAAATCTTTACTGAACCAGCCCTGGAATTAATAAAAATCTGTATGTAGATATGATTTTCTCTGATGGGACCACTATGGAAGCTGTAGTAATTATTAACTATCCTTTGAAGGGAAAGATTGGGTCTTCATTCAGGTGGATTTAAAAAAAAAACTGCATCCAATAAAGTAAATCTCTTCTGCACTGCACACATTCTACACTTTTGTATAACTCTGGATGTCAGAGAAAAGGCAGACAGATCCACTGATCAGCCACAACATTCTGACCACTGACAGCTGAAGAGAACATCCATCATCTTGTTCTAATGCAACGTTCTGCTGGGAAACCTTGACGTTCATGTGGATGTTTGACATGTACCACCACCTAAACACTGCAGGACAAACAACCCCCTAGTCTCCATGGCAACAGCAGTCCTTGATGCCAGCTGCCTCTCTCAGCAGGACAAACTAAAACTGCTCAGGAGTGGTCCGAGGAACACGACAGAGCTAAGCTGTTCACCTGGGTTCCACACTCCCCACATCCACATCTGATGGAGCATCTGTGGGATGGTCCAGGATCAGCCTGGTCCAGGTAGGACCCACCCTGCAACCCACAGGATCCACAGAATCCACAGGACATCCCCAGAGGTTCTGATGAACCACTGGGTCAGAGGAGTTTTAGCAGCATAAAGGGACCAACACAGTATTAGTCAGGTGGTCAGAATGTTATACTGTTATATTGTCATGCTGATTATATGATCAGTAAATGTTACCATCAATTATAACGTCCACATTGATCAGGAAAAAAAAAAAACAATCAGTTCATTCAGAAACTGTGAGGTTAAACCTAAAAACACAGACCTCAACAGCAGTTTGTTTCAAACCAGAACACCAGCTGGTTTTCACTAAAGAAGCTTTCAGAGCAACGATTAAATGACAGTTTTGTTCTCATTAAGTTCAGAGTCAGAATCAGCCAAAATAATGTACACACATCAGGAAAAGAAAAACTTTTATAAATATTTCATTTGTGTAAGTACTTCTATACATATAGATTCTTCTTTCTAAGTTTGATCAAATCATAACTGTGTGTCCTGTTGTACGATGTTTTCCCAACAGATGGCGCTACCCTCATGAATGGAGCATCAACAAGTGACGTCTACAGCAGAACAGAAATGTCTGGAAGCCAGTGGCCACCACTTTGAGCACCTCTTGTAATTGTAGAGGCCAAAAATAAATTTTATTAATCTGGTGATGTCTGAATAAATTTGGTATTGAAATATTTATGCAAGTTTTTCTTTTCCTGATGTGTGTAAACATTATTTTGGCTGACTCTGTATAATGGGTTTATGACAGGTCACCAGGCAACATCTTTTTATAATAATGACAAACATACCTGCATTCTACAGGAGTGATTTTCCTCATGTGCAGGTAAAGATGTGTGAGGAGCTTAGAGATGACAGGAGCAGGAGTCATCCTCACTAATTCAGCTTCCACCTAGAAACAGAAAGACCACAAACAAACACACTGATAGACTCTCAAACGTTCAACCTCACAGCCTCAAAATATCTGTTTAGGAAGTGTTGTGTTTCTAAATTCTGCTGAAAGCATTGACAGACATTCTCTTACAAGGTTGTGTAAAAAGCAGCCAGTCCTCTGAGCTACTGAGAAATCTTCCTGAACAAAGTTTCTACGTGTAAATCTGCTCAACAAAAACTAAAGCCTCAGTCAGAGATAACAGGTATCGCAAATTATAAACAACTTTCTTTATTAACTCAGACTTTCTGCTTCAACCTCACATAAAAAGGGGAGTTTAACTCATCAGGTGACTGAAAATGAACGGCTTGTGCAGTTCTAGATCCAAAAGTAGGATGTTTCAACTCATGTTTTACTACAAATACATGCAATAATAAATAAATACAATGGCTGGTTGTTAGTTTATTCACTATTAATGTCACTTTATATACTGGATTGAACTTGAGCAGTGGAAGAGAGGAGGAATTTAATGAAATTATGGAGATTCAGAGAGGGAATGTTGCGCAATGTTAAGTTAAGCGCGGTTTAATTCAAACCAGCTGAATGTTAAACTTCAGTGCAGCTGAACGGGTTTCAGTTAACCTTAAAGTAAAATAACTTTTTTAAAAGCCAAAATACACAGCAGAGAAATACAGGTTGAGAAGTTCACTCTAATAATGAGGACAGCTGCTGCAGCAACTAACACAGGTGTTCAGCAGTAAGTTAGCCACCTGTGTTAATTAGCCCGCTAGCTAACTTAGCCGCTTAGCTAGCTAACGCGTCCGGACCAACTGCTCAAACACCACAAAACACAACTCTTCACAAGTCGCTGACTTAACATACAACAAAACAACACTACTGGTTAGAAGTATTTATCTTCTTACCGTGTTTTACTCCAAAAACAAGGTCAACAGCAGCCAAAGATGCTACCAGACGTTCCGACCATAGATATATATAGAAGACTAGATACGCTAGCGCGCTGCTTTCTATGTATATCTATAGTCTGACCAATCACTGCTCTCTGGCTCCGCCCTCTGAGAATCTTGTTGTCCTTTGGATCCACACTTGCTGATGACCACTTCTGGTGTCAGAAAATGAAAAAACTGACCTTTTCTCGTTTCTGTCTCTTACTGATTTTATTTTTTTGTTATTCTAAATATAAAATGAAGTTCAAAGCATTTTTAAAATTTCGTATATCCCTTTTTGATCATGAAAAGGAAAAACGCCTTGTATTTCAATTTTAATTTTTGTATTCTAAAACGAAAATCAAATAACCGCTTGTTTTTTGTTTTTCAATACCCGTTTCAGAACGGAAAATCCAATTGCCAGAATATACACGGACCTTAGAGCAACAGTGTTCTGCTCTACTTCTGCCAGTGAAACACTGTGATGAGTGATTGTTCATGGTGACACTGAGCCAAACAAAGACAAATAAGTAAATGTGCGAATGTTTGGCTTGACATCTGTTTTCTCTTGGTATCTAGGTTTTGAAATGTACAGTACAACCACACACACATACAGAGACACATACACTCGCAAAGAGGCTGCTGAGATGGATTTGTCTGTCTGCTCCTGGTCTTTGCCAATGAGTTCAATCCATCTTTATCTCATTTTGTTCCAGCCGGCAGACATTCGCCCTCCTCCTCCTCATTTATGATCATGTAGTGATCTGTCACACTAATGGAACACACACACCCAACCACATGCTTCACACCGACTTCTAAACAGTGGATAATAGATGGTTGCATTTAACATCTGGTGTACAGAGAAAGAAATCAGGAAATATGTAGCAGTAATAGTAGAACAAGGGAACATATAAAGTGTTACACCCTACGAGCACATGTGGAAATTAATACATTGTTTATTTTCACTTCCATTCAGTCCCACTAAAACCCCTAAAAACTAATCTCTGTGTATCAAAATTACATATTACAAGTTTTTTTCCATTCAATAATCCCAGCTTGCCTTAAAATATAAATTCCTCACTTCTCTTTGCATTCATCCTCCCATTTGCTTGAGCACTCCAGCCCTGCTCAGACACTGTAAAGCTACTCTTCACTACTCAACAGCAAACTGTAATGCTGAAGTAGTTCAGCAATACATGCTTGAACTATAAACCAATTCTGAAGAATGGTAATGACACTGAAAAGTCCCACCTTGCTAAGATAAGGAGTGGCTTCTTAGGTTTGTTATAGATGAAACCCCAATCTGAGTTTTTGAGACACTGCAGCTTTAAGTGGTAATACTCAGCCATGGTGTTGACTTCTTATTTCACTCAAGATGCGTTTCTAGCATTTACGGGACACCACACAAATATGTTAATTTGAAATGCTTTTTAAAAACTTTAACTGGAGGGGGTCTGTAACTTTGTATGGCTTGAAACTGTCTTTGTTTGACACAAGGGCGCACTGTTTAACGGGATGAAAAAAGAGCCCGTGATTGATTTGAAAAACTGATTCTTTCAGTAGGGTGAGCCAATCAGAATGGAAGTGAACCCATCACAGGGTTATGAAACAGCATTATACATAAAAAATTCAACATTTTTGCTTAGAACTTATGCAAGTTTAAATAGTTGCATAGATAGTTCAATTAGAAAATGATCGGGAAGAGAAACTAATGTAACGAAGCCAGAATCAAAGTCTACCTTTTAAGCAGGCAATTCAAAGCACATTATGCAAACATAAAAGGCATAAAGAGAAAAATTATGATAGAATTAGAAGACAAGAACATATAAAGTGTCCTTGCACTCTTAGACACCGTGCTGCTAATGATTCCATTATTAAAAAACTGAAGCTGAGTGTTTGCACACCTGAATGTGAATGCTGCACTAAGTTCTTTTTGCATCATCCTTTTGCCTCAGCTTGAGTTCTCCGTCTTTACCACAGAGAGGCGCTGTTGATCTGCTTGTTTCAGGGGTCACACGACTGCAGAGCAACCATTCATCTTCATCAATATAATCATCATCGTAGGGTTCGTCAGCATTAGGAGCACTGTCATCATTACCATTAAAAGCATCCTGCAGATGATTTTCTAAGCAACGGAAACACAATTACCCTTTATGTTCTGCTTTATTTGGGTTTAGGTAGCAGAAATACAGCAGTACATTATACAGCACATGGCACCGACTCCTCCATGCTTCATTACAGCTTGTGAAGTTGTCTTTATAATAAAGTTAATAAAAATTGTGCATGACGGATACCACGTTGCAGTCAGAACA
Source organism: Amphiprion ocellaris (assembly GCF_022539595.1). Classification (NCBI taxonomy): domain Eukaryota; kingdom Metazoa; phylum Chordata; class Actinopteri; family Pomacentridae; genus Amphiprion; species Amphiprion ocellaris. The sequence goes on from NC_072769.1 coordinate 38,740,368, forward strand.
GCAGCATGACTGGATAAATCTGTGTCATACTGCAGTAAATTTTCCATCCGACGAGAGAGGAGGAGGAGGAGGAGGAGGAGATGAGTTTTTATGGGGAAATTGATCAATACTGCCATCTCCATTTAGGGCTGCAGGCTTTGAAGGGATAGGCAGACAGTGAAGGAGAATGAGAGGGCAATGAAAATCAGGAGAGACGGCCCAGTGAGCAGCACTCACAGTGAAAATGTTCAAACGGGGCGAGTGGAGTCACACAGATGGCCAGACACACACAGAAGGTCAATTATGAAGCTGTGGAGGAGGCAGAGACTGCTTGGAGTCTGTTGTCAAGAACTTGGCTTGAGATGTTGGTGTGAGGGTACTGCATGTGTGTGTGTGTGTGTGTGTGTCAGTGTCAAGGGGTGTGTGTTTTTATCTGCATGAATTTTAAATCGGTGTCTAGTTCAGATATGAAAGGGGAGGGGAAAAGTTGGTAAGAGGTTGAGAAAGGTTGGTGGTAAAAAAAAAAATATTTAGAGAGGGAGAGTTTAAAAACAAGCGGGACATTTGATGTGCATGACAACAACAGAAAAAGGCTATGTCAGGAGATTTACTGTAACAAATCTGTTTTTCTGGATTACAGTAAGCCGGGTAAATTGTTTATTTTATGTGTGTGTGTGTGTGTGTGTGTGTGTGTGTGTGTGTGTGTGTGTGTGTGTGTGTGTGTAGGGTTGTGGGAGTGTGTCAGGATTTGAGTGAGTTGGTGGGGATTTCATGAGAAGATCAAAGATCAACTTGAGACAAGAAATGAAACAAGAAAAAAAGAAAAAGCAAAAGTGATTGATTGACGTCTCAATTCCAGGAAAAATTACTTAGAAAACAAAGCCTCTCCTCTTGCTGCTCTGGTCTTCCATCCATTAGGGTCACAGGTAGACACTGTGAGGAACAAAGAAATATGCAAAAATCACAGCAGCTTACTGAGAAGCTTGTGAGTAGTTGCTATTCATTAGATTCAGGCAATCTGTGGCTCATCTATGGGTCATTTTCTAGCAAGTTTTACTTCATGTCTCCTTTAAACTTCCTTCATTTGAATTTCTGAAGCAAGTTTACCACAGGTGACATCATGAAAAAAATTATTTAAATGTGAATCCACTATTTGTATTTAACTTCTGAACCTGTACAAGCGGTTCTTCACTTTTCTCAACCTTTATCACAGCAACAAGCATGTGCTGTAAATAAATAAGGATGTTTTTAATGCCAAATCCAGCACAATGGTACAAAACTGGAAATACATCCAACAAAAAGCCATGAAGGTAACAATTGAATAAGATGTTAACTATGGAATGCATGGAAGTGTAATATGTTAAACAATATAGCAGTTTCTGCATTCTCATATATCCTGAGTTGAAATAAATTCAGGGGGAAAAGTTGAAATATCAACAAAAGTGCTTTTATGCTTAGAGTGGGGTGATTTGATTTTTGTATTAATAAAAGCTAAATGTGATAAATGGGACGGAATCGACCTTAATACCAAAAACATCCAATATTTGTAGAGATTATTCTCACTTTAGTACCCAAACAAAACATTTTCTTCTTTTTTTTTTTGGCTTTTAGAGGTTTGACTGCTGTTCTTTTTTTATTTTGTTGCAGTGTTTTAATGTTACCTCAATAGAGAATTACCCTCATGCAGCCAACGCCTACGAATAGTACTTGTGGAAGCACACATTTAATTTGCATCAATTTGCAATTTGCATTTTTGACACATTCTCTGGAAGCAGTAATATATATGATTTATTATCTATTCATTACACTACAACCACTTTATCCTAGACAGGGTCACAGGATTGCAAGAGTCTATTGAAGCTGACATTGGGTGAAAGGCAGAGTACGACCCGGACAGTCGACAGTTCATCTGAGGGCCAACACAGACAGACATGCTCATGCTCACCCCTACTGATAATTTAGAATCACCAGTTAACCTGCCATGCATGTCTTTGGACTGTAAGGAGGGAACCCATCCAGGCACAGACAGACTTTATTTACCTGCATTGCAAAGTTCTTTAGTGTGTTTAGTTTAAGGCTTTCACAATATCAGATTTTCTCTAGTCTGTAAATATAACGGTGCTCCTATGGAGTGTTAAGAAATAGCTACAGATGCTGAGGCTTAGATGCAACTTTAGAACATGCGAATGTAAGAAGTCTCCACCTCTATCTCCGCCCACCTCCTGCAGTTCAAGCACACCAGCTCACCCACAACTCTTTCCAAATACTGTCAACATACTCTACACTACACAATAGCAAAAAACTGATTCTGTTTATTGCTTACTTTGCTCTTGATGTGCCTTCTAGTTTGTATAAAACACCATACCATATAGGCTCAAAAAGTAAAAAAAACTAATTTGCTGTTCACTATGGGTCAACTATAAATGTTCAGGTTACAGTAAGTAGGGAAATGTCAGTTAAAGCTAAAAAATGAAGAGAGAGATTTGTCGTCCTTCTCTCATCCTTCCAATATCCACCTTTGGAGACAAAACAGGGACAAATTTGGAGTCAAAGTACAAAGGTAGAAGCGGATATCATGTGGGAGAACCACACCATAAACACACAGACTTCTCTCTAAATAAACTCACACGTACACACTGAAGCACACATGCATCCTCACCTCCACAGGAACTGTCTGTCCAATCTACTGACAAACAGGAACACACACTCACACACGCCAGATTTCTTGGTCACAGACATACAGGCATAAGAATAAACTGTTATCATCATAACATACCATCCCTGTCACCAGAATAACCACCTCAAAAATATCCAACACACACACATGCAGTGGAGCGTACTCAGACATGGGTGTGGGCGTGCTGGTCTCCTGTCCAGCGCTATACAGAATAGACCATTGTTAACCTTAAGCGACAGAGAAAGGAAAACAATTAGGAAAAGTCCCTCCGACACACACGAACACACACTTTGTGATACAGTCAGATTAGCTGGAAAATGGGAGAACTTGCTCATGAAGTTTGTGAATTAACTTTCATTGTTCTGATCCTCTTCATCTCTTAGCACTCCGTCCACCAAACCTACAGGCATTTACAGCCGTCTGATATGTATGTGGACCCCCCTGCCTCCCTACCCTACATCCATCATTCTTATCATATTTCCATTTTTTGTTCATTCTTGTCTGTCTCCTTGTCTCACTGTACCATTTTTGTCTCCACTATTGTCTCTGTCCAATTCTATTCCTCTGCTGGCTCTTTCTAAATCCCGTTATCTTTCCGCCGTTTCCTCTTCGGTCTTACACTACTTCTGCTGCGCTGGCATCTGAAACAAAGGAAAAAATGAAAGCCTTTGTACTTCAATGACTTTGTATTTGATGTCAGAGCGGAAGCTTTTTCATGACGGTCCAAACTGTAATTAGGGTTTGCACATACAAAGAGCTGTTGCCCTTGATGGGCCTTGTGTGGATAAACTACTGAAAGACTCACACCTCCAGTGCTGTTTGGGGGCGGTAGAGTATCTGCACACGCTGACTGAGGAGTGTTTGAGTTGGTTTCTGTGGTGTCCTCACAGTGACACAGCTGAATCAACAGCTTCTTTCATCAGGTTGTGAAGGAGCTCTTTGGTGTGTAAACTGTCATGTACCACGCTAATTACTCCGCCAAGGAACGGAGGAGTTATGTGACGATCAGCGTACATTTGTCTGTGAATCTGTCTGTCTGTCTGTCAGTGTGAAACATTACTCAAAAACGGAATAGCGGATTTGCATTAAATTTTCAGGGGAAGTCAGAAATGATACAAGGACCACCTCATTAAATTTTCACAGTGATGCAGTTCATAGTCTGGATCCACAGCTTTGTTAAGGATTTCCCATTGCTAGATATAGCTGCAGGCATGGCGTAGCTGTAACCATGACAACAAGTGAACACTGTGTCAGTTACCTGCTGACGATCACATGATTGCATCCTACTACAAAATGACCATGATTTATCAGTTGGAAATCATCCGAGGAACAAATGATTAAACTGTGGGCTGTTTCTGAGTCCCGCTACATATTTAGGTCACGTATGTAGCAAACCCCAGCCAGACAATGGTGAAGCCTTCATTTACGTTCAGCCGTCAGCCTTATTTTGAACACAAATTCACCTTTCTGTCCTTCACTCCTTTCTTCAGGAAACACCGTCAGAGCTTGTCCCCATCCCAGCTAGCTGCTTCTAAGTTTAAACTCATCCTTTGCTAGACAAAAAAGATTTTTTAGCAACTTACATATGCAGAAAAGCTACAATGTTAAATCTACCTGCCCTTCAAGGCATCACCTCCACAGACCTCTGAGGTTGTCCTGTGGTATCAGTCACCGAGACGTTAGCAGAAAACCCTTTATGTCCTGGAAGTCGCTAAGTAGGTCTTCCAAAGATCAGATATGGTTTTTCCAGCACATCCCACAGACTGAGATCTGGGGAATTTGGAGGCACATTGAACTCTTTGTCATGTTTCTCAAAAAATTCATGGACAATTATTGCAGTGTGCCAGACAGCATTGTCCCGCTGAAAGAGTCCGCTGCCAATAGAGAATACCGTTGTCATGAAGAGGTGTATGTGGTCTGCAGCAATGTTAAGTAGGTGGTGCGTGTCAAAGCAGCATCCACATGAATGCAGGACCCAGAGTTTTCCAGAAGAACAATCTTAGCCTGTGCTGGGTTGCCTTCTCCTCATTCTGCATCCCGCTGTCATCTTTTCCCTGAGAAAATGACACACACGACCCATCTGTCCACGATCGCATCCACAAAAGAAAACATGATCCATCAGAATATGCCATGTTTTTCCATTGCTTCATAGTCCAGTTCTGACGCACACTTGGCCATAGTCGACGCTTTCAGTGGTGGGCAGGGGTCAGCAGGGCACTCTGACCAGTCTGCTACGCATCCTCATACGCAGAAACTGCAATGCACTCCATGTTTTTAGCAACCCCACTGCTTAAACCTTGCACTTTTCCATTTTTTTGCTTCCAACACATCAGCCTCAAGAACTGAGTGTTCATTTGCTGCCTAATGTCTCTCATTCCTCGACAGGTGACACTGTAACAAGATAATCAATGTGATTCAGCTCACCTGCCACTGGTTCAGTGGTGGCTGATTGTTGTAACTCTGAATTTAACTCCAATAGTCACTCAGTGGCTGTCAGGAAAAAACAGCGAGCAAAACTGTACAATTTTCTGCCTTTTATCTAAAAAGCATAAAGCATAATAAGCTCTTTAAAACTGTCAGTTATGGTTCAAGCAGAGACTCTCCACTGTTACTTTTATGTGTGTTTTGTGTTGTGTCTTTGCCTACAACACTCAGCATGCAGCTGTGCTTGCACCAATTTCACATTTCCATTTGAAGCAGCGGCAGACGCAGGTTGAGATGCTGGTGTGTTTGTGTGTGTCTGAGTGTGTGTGTACCCCTATACACTCAGGAAAGAGGACACAGAGGCTTCACTTTCGCTTTCAAAACATCCTGAAAAGGGAAATACAGACACTTATTCTGTGGCGATACCCTCAGTGTGTGTCAAGGATAGAAGTGAGCCAAAGTGCATTCACCCCCTATCAACAACTTGACTTGATGGAAGAAGGATCCTGTTTCATTGACAAACCACATCCACGACTGCCACAGCTTTCAACACTTTAAACAGGACACACTAACGTACTGTGCAGGCCCTGCATCTACAAAACTGGTTTGACTTTTGACGAGGAAGATCATTTTCAATCTTTGTTTTTTGTTTTTTTTTTTATTCTATACTGTAAAACTTTCCATACACAAAAGTAAAATTGTTAACTACCTTTGTGTCTCTGAAATAAACAAGTGAAATTAATTTGTATTCACAATCACAGTGAGATTTACAATTACATAATGTGGAATTAGAGACAGCGAGGCTAAATGTGTTGAAGCTGGCAGGTGCTGCTGATGTTTCCCAGTGTGAGCTTCATGTGGGCAGAGCTGTCATGCTGTCAATCCAAGCACAGTTTACTGCTTTCTTCCACGGCTCTCACAGTTTAGGTTCACAAAGGGTGCAGATGGATCTGGCTCACTGGAGTTATAATTCAGTGCTGAAATAATATTACATTTATTAACATCTTCAGTCCTTTTCCAATTACATCTATTTGAACTTTGCCCCATGCACTGACTACTCATCCTGCTTTACTTCTCATAAATTATCCACTTCTTCTAAATGTGTTGTAGTAATTTGGCAGCTGATGAGTCAGACTGACATCGAGAGTGATGTGTCCAGCTGTCAGCCTCTAAATGGCTTCACTGTGGGGGATTTTCTTTATGATAATGTTCTTCCCAGCCAGAGTTAGGATACACTAGCGTTTCCTCGCTCAAAGTCCCTCCAGAAGCCTCCTCTCGTCTTACCCCTCTAAGGTATATTTAAGGGATTTGAAGATCCCCCACGGTGGCAGAGAGGGAACTCTTTCTTGGTTTGCGGAGAAGTGAGAATGTGAGGAAGTACAGTTAGTTATAATGAAAGTCACCCAATGTCTGTTTTACTTTGTTAAACAGTAACAGATTGCAGTTTGTCCAGTTTGGTGGCTGCATTGTCACATGCATACATTGTAAACTCAGGTTAAAATAATAACTTCTTTACCTCAGCTTCTTTCCCTGGTCAACATAATCCAAGCAAATTTCTCTGTGCGTCTTTTAAACTTCATTTATGAAACTATGTTGTCAAAAGCAAAACCAGAAAATCCTCACAAAAGCAATATTGCCAACATGCGAAAAATAATAACTGCCAGGGCATTTTTGAGTGTCATTCCCTTCTCTTTTCCTTAAAAATGTAGCTTTTGGTTGAAGATAAATGTGCAGATGATCGTGAAGGTAGCAGGAAACAGTGAAGTTGTGCCTTGCTGGAGCTGGATCAGTTCCAGCAGTATCAGAAAAAAATAATACACAACAGAGCTTTGTTTCTTCAACAGTACCGTATGATCTAAAGGCAACATGCTAGTTAGACACAAACAGATTAGTATTTGTGGAAAACAGCAGCTCAAAATGTTAGAATTTGAATGTATTATCACTGATTAGAATAAAGTGAATGACATCCTGCAGACGACACTCTGCCTGCAGAACTATTCACACACTGTGTCCTGGAGGAATGACTGACAGCATGCTGTGAGCATTTAGACACATTTCTACGAAGGATTGTTTGTTAGTGTGTAATGGAAATGTTCTCTAATAAGTTATTTTTACAGCTTACGTGTTCAGGCTTGAATGGAGGCACGTAGGGCCTAAACATGCTCCATGCAAGCAAGCGAATGACAACGCCTGCACAACCCTTGAAACACAACGTGATCTCAGTTTTCAGTGAGGTGATCGAGGTCAGTTGAAGCTAATCAGAACAATCTACAACCCGAGTATTACACATAATGCCAGTGGAGCAACATGCACTGCTGTGAATGTGCTACTGCATGGAACATAGAAAAGCCAGCTGATGTGATGTGTGACTTTTGAATCGTTCAGAGAGGAAGGACTCAGTGTTCCTTTTTAAATGAAGACCTGATGAAGTTCGACTTTGTGAATCTGTTCAACGTGATTGTTTCCAGCTGAAAGGACTTCAGCTGCAGCTTGTGCTTGTGTTGCATTAAAAATTTGCTCTGCATTCACGGACGTGCATGAAGAATGTTCTGGGCCTTACCACCCGATTTGGACATTATAACAGCTGCACATCATTCCTGTATGAGCTAGTGGGGACTTCGTCTACTATCTCTTCTTCTAGTGAGTTCTAGTGATCATCTATTCACAGACAGTAACCCTGACAAGTCAGCGATCTTTTGCAGTCGTGTGAACAAATGCATGTAAAATCTTAACAAGACAAAAAGTTTTGTTAGAACTGTCGAGGGTAGCAACAGAAATTCTGATCCTTTTCTAAACCTAACCAAGCAGGTTGGTGTCTAAACTTAACAAAACACCAAACGAAAAGCTGTTACTGAAGGTGAAACTCAACGCAAGACTTAAATCAAAAACAAAACTATAAATCTGGTCCTACTTAGGACTCAAACTCAAGTCTCCTAGATGACTTAAACCTCCTCCATTCCCTCCAACCTCTAAATGCGGACTATTGTTGCTCATTGTAAGTGCTAAATTGTGACTACACTACCATTAAATGAGGTGATGATGGAGTCACCATTAAATTGGGTGGGCCTACAAGAAGGTGGAGAAGGTGAAGTCAAGTCAGATTTATTTATAAAGCACATTTAAAACCAACAGTTGAGCCAAAGTGCTGTGGGATTAAATATAGCAACCCATAAAAAAGACATAATAATGCAAAATGACTAAAAGATAAATCTGAATCAAAACACATTAAAACAATAAAAATAAAAGATGTACCACTACAAGGGATGAAGTTAAGGTGTCTAGCCGCCCATGCTGTATCTGATATGCACTGCTAATGCTTACTAAATGGTATCAACATCCAAACCAGGTGGTCTTTCTGAAATATATTAGAAAACAGAACAAGTACAACTTCAAAAGAAACCTGAAAATGAAGACTACGAGGGCTAACATAGTAACTACCACATTATCTCTTAACGCTGTGGAGGGGCTGCATTGTCGCATCACATTATCCCTCTTAAGCGCACCTGCATTCTTTCTAGGTTTTTGTACACAATAATTTAGGGATATTTCTGGTTTCTATTACAGAGCAACTTTCTAAGTTCCTGTCTTTTTTTCAAACAAAACTAATTATAGAGTAACAAAAAGCCATAACTCAATCATTAAAACTAGAGAAAACACGACACAGAAGCAAAGCCGCATGTGGATTTTATGTTAGTTAAACTTAAATTCATAATATCGCCAACATTATTACATCAGTGAGGAAAAAAAGAACTTGCTCTCTGAGTTCAAAGCTTTTTCCGATGTTCTCAATGAGTCCGAACACCATCTGTAGTGTGTACATGTGTGTGTTTTCATGTATGCATGCGTGTTACCCGCCTGTCTTTGATGTGTACAGTATGGGTCTGTGCACGTTTCTCTCCCTCTCTAGGTTTCTCTGTCTCTCTCTCCACCAACATCTGGACGGGTGTGAAACAGCTGTGTCTGCTGCAGTCCCTCTTGGGATTTATAGCCTATGTAAAAACACATACACACACAGACACACACACACACACAGACACACACACACACACACACACACACACACACACACACACACATCTAAATACTTCCTCACGTAACCCCTCATCCCACCTCACGCTACTCCCCTCCCTCACCCAGCCTGCACCTCCTTTAGTCCGTTTGAAGGAGAGAATTTGGGGATTTTTAAGATGCCTCTGGACACAAAATCTTAACGTGGTGTGTGTATTAATTTGTGCGAGCTGGTCCAACTTTCTGTGTAAGTGCTTTTAGCGATTTGTGTAGCTGCACATGTATAATTGCATCACTCCTTTTATGCCTGTTTAAGGGTGTATATGTGCAAGCACATGCATACGAGTTTCATGTGTTTAGTGCTCATGCACCCCCATGGCAAACATTCCTCAGCTTCTGATCTTCCTCTCTTCTCCTCCTTTCATCCCTCCCGTTCTCTCCTCCTCTTCTCTGCTCTCCTCCTCCTCCTCTTGTTCTCCTCAGGGCAGCCATTCATAATCAAGATCATTCTGGAAGAAAAGAGGTCTGTTGGGGAAAAACGCTCTATTCTTTCATCTCTTGCCCTTTTCTCCTACTGCCATTTGGATTAAACTGGGCCTCGATAATTTGCTGCAGAAGGATTTATGAGGTGAAATTGGCTTGATGTCTTGACGGATCCAGTGTGATACTGACAGCACATGCACATCAGTTGAAATATCTCAAAATGTCATCTCAAAATTGAAAAGCGATAAAGATCTGCAATGTATATTTGAATTCAGTTATCCAAATTAGCAATCCTACCTGCAGTACACAAGTGTTTACTTTGTTCTGACTCCTTCTGCTGACAGAATAACATGAATTTGTCTGGAAATGGATTCAGGAAAATGCAGAATGCATGACCTGCACAGTGTGCCTTTACCTGTTTATTACATCCTGTCTTTTTTTTCTCCAGTTAATGAATTTCCTCCCCTCTCATACCTGAATCTATCAAATTCCATGACAGCTAGACCAACCTAACAAAACACCTTTCTCCAGCATTCATCCCTATCCACCTTTTTCACATCCATTCACGTTCAACTTTTAGTACTTCCCTCATATCATTAAACCATTAATCAAATAATATTAAGGCATAATACTAAGGCATGGTCCATATATCAAATGCCTGTATTTTACAGTCTTGCTGTAAATTCTTACTACTTTATCCCACAGATCCTCAATAGAGTTGAGATCTTGGCAAAAACTGCAAAAATAAAAGAGCAATAAAAGAGCAATAAAAAATGCTGTGATATTCCTGGAACCGTTGTGAGGCTAAACATCTGGAGGCCTGAGGTGTTATCAGGTGGAGTCAAGTTCAATTTATGTATATATCCTAAATTCAGAGAGGGCTTTACAATCTGTACAACATGTGATACAGCCTCAGTTCAGACACAGAAAAACGTTTTGGTTATCTTAATGTGGACAAACTGTTGAAAAATGGATGAACTTATTGAAGTTGGGCAGATACACTTTGACATTTAGATGCTTTGTAAAGATCATCAGGGACAAAAAAGAAAAAGAAATCCACACCATCATGCTGCCTGCACTGCTTATAGCAGCCTGGACAACTCATGAAGTACTTTTGCAAAACTTCATCCAACCAGTAACCTTGCTTTCTGCTCCTCAGTGGTCCGAGTTTTCCGGTTCCAAAAGCAGAAATACTTTATTGGTAATTGTTGACACAATTGGAACTTGAGACATTTTTAAGACAAATAACACTCTGGACTCATTCACACAACACGGACAATTTTCTCAGCTCAGCTCTAACACTCATGTCACAGCTATGACAGTCCCACCAATTTTAATGTTTGTCCCCACATTAAGTGGTGTATTCTTATGTTTAAAACACATATGTGTTGTCCCTGGCTGTTGCAAACTACTTACTGAATCTTATCATTCTCGTTTTGCATCCTCCAAGACAAGCCGTTTTTTCCTTGCGATCCTTAATCATTCTTTGTAAATCCTTGAAAATGTTTGACAGCCATGTGGGAGATGATGGTTGCGATGCTGAGCACCACCGTGCCATCTTCAATGTCTCGGATGTCTCAAAGGTCACATGTTTTGCCTGTTTCAAAGTCAAGCTAAACGCTAACTGATGCTACGATGCTTGTCTACACCACACACACACACAAACACACACACAAACACACACACCTACACACAGACACCTACACACACACACACACACACACACACACACACACACACACACACACACACACACACACACACACACACACACACACACACACACACACACACACACACACACACACACACACACACACACACACACACCACAGTAGTGTGATGTATGGCTTGTTGTGATGTACATTTTATGTTAAGTTGGGAGGTTTATCTGACAAATTGCATGCATTTGCGTGCATCAGTTTGTGTAAAAGGCCTATCTGTTAGTACTAAACTTTATATTGTGTGATTTATGTGAACATAGTGTACTGAAGGAGAGAGGGAGTAACAGACTAATTGGAAACGGTGTGTGTGTGTGTGTGTGTGTGTGTGTGTGTGTGTGTGTGTGTTTTGTGCCTGATGGACCACAGCTCCTGTTATAGCCCCAGAGCAGCGATTAGACTTGTCTGTGAGCTGATTAATATTCTCCAGAGACGCCGGGCGAGGTGAGGGAAATGATTATGGGATGGACAGATAATGGAAAGATAATGCCCCCATGGATCACACTGTCAGAACAGAAAGAGGGTGAAGGAGGGGGAGAAAGGAAGACGGAGGAGGGAGGGATGCAGGTACAGTAAGAACAACTTTTCAGAGTAAGTTTAAAGTGTGCAGTACAAGGAGAATGCTGAAAGGAGGCGATACCAAACAGGGTGAATGAGAAGATGTTCAAGAAGCTAGGTAGACAAGAGTGCTCAGAGCTCTGATTTCAATCCTGTTTGACATCCGTAAGATGCATGTGAAGAACAAATGCAAGTCAAGCCTTGTCACCCAGGATCAAGCTTCCTGCTGCTCTTATGCTGCTCTTAGAGGGAGAAAAGTTCCAAAATCTGGTAGCAGGCCTCTCTAGATAAAATTAGCAGTCATAGTATTAGCATGAAGATAAGACTAGCTTGATTATACTAGTAAGACAACGGTCCATTTTCCAGCACTTCAAGACTGCTCTTGTTGGTAAAGTTACCCCACCTTACCACAGGCCTGAGCAAAATTGTTTCAACATTCTCTCTAGCCATCAGTGTGTGAATGTGTGTGTGAATGAGTGAATGTGATGTATAATGTAAAGCGCTTTTGGTATCGTTTCCGGTATAGTAAAGCGCTATATAAATACAGACCATTTACCATTTACTTGCCAAACGGGAAACATAAAATGCTTCCTTAAATGAAAATTGCATGTTCTGCTTATTTCTAGTCTATCGATACATTCTTGGTAACTTGACATTTGTGCGCGGTCCATTTCTACAGTGAAGACACCGGGAGATGTGTCTATTTCATTTTCACTTGTCAGCAACTAGTTTACGTCATGTCAGCAGAACACAATACAAGCGGCATCAGAAACTCCTGTAAGCTAAATTGGGTTTCCTTAAAAATTTTGGATCTGTTGACCCTAAAAGTCACAATACAAACAGACCTGAAGTCCTAGCCATATTACCACTGCAAAAAAAACAACAAAACATACTGCAACCACTGACTGGGCAGAAATGGACAAAACCAAGAAGCATTACTTTAAGCCTTAATATAATTTTAACAGTTGAGAAATACAAAAATGAGCCCCATGAAGAATATTAGCTATAAAGATCACCTTTTTTTTGTACTAGGCCGTAAACACGTTCAATTCTGCCGTAAAGTCGGACGTTTTGACATGGTGGTCTATGGGTATTAACTCTCTTTTGGAGGCAGTTTCAAGTGGCCATTTGAGGAAAATTATGATATAAGAGCACCTCCTCAGTCTAAAAACAATATTGTCTGCTGTAAATTCAGAATTGTCAAGAGTACAAAGTGCCAGATGTCCAAATAAACATTTGGGATGATATGATAATAGCAGTGGTTTGGGAATTAGATGCTCAACAATCCCATATTTTGACCATACTTTTGGCCATTGAATCCCGAAAGAATTGAACAAGAGGGAGAAGTGAAGGCTGTTATGGCAGTCAGGAAAGATGAGGACAAGGAGGGAGTCCAGAGAGTGGGAGGAAGGAAGAGAAAAAGTGGCAGAGATGAGGTCAAGAGGAGAGAAGTGGAGAGTCGGATAATGGAAGTGAAGGAGTGCTGAAGAGATGGGAAGGTGGAAGTGAAGTGGGTGGATAGAAAACAGCAAAGGTGACAGTCAGAGGAGAGGAGGAGGCACAAAACCTGGGGGAGAGAAGTAGGGAGAGAAATAGTGGAAGGAAAGGAGACAGTTCCCAAAGCGAAAAGATAAAAACGTAGAGAGGGGAGGGGCGGCTCAAAGGAGTAAATCCAGTCGGTGTTTGGCCCGGCATAATCTATGCCGACATAGTAACGTCACCCACAAGCCGGGCTGACAAACAGCGGGTCTGAGAGAGCAGAGGGGGAGGAGAGAGAGAGACTGGTGGGGTGAGAGATTGAAGACAAGATGGGTGAGTGAGGTGATGCAAGGCTGCACAGAGGAGGAGGAGGAGGAAAGATGTTTGATTAGAGGAGGAGGAAGAAGCACAGCACTGAGACGAACTCTACAGGAATGGAGCAGGTTTTTTGAGCATCAGCATGTCAGTGATCTTATCGGTTAAGTGAACACAGTCACTGTTCAGACCTGCTATTAAAATCTGTCCTCGATGATCATCTCACAGCCAAACGGCTAAAAATATACAGGTGTAAATGCATCAAAGACGCACTGAGGGTCTGATCAGCCAAACCACACTTGGAAGGGTCTGACACGTTACCACACGCATAGTAAAGTATTTAAAGTAAGTTCTCCCAAATGACTTTCAGTGTTGTCATGTGTAGAAATACATATGCTCAGCATTATCAAACACTTCACTCTGCTGTGCATTCACATGGCACAGACTAAATGAAAATAACAGTAGTTGATTCATGTTTAATACTAAGGAAATCACTTTTGTAGCTCACACTATAAAAGACAAAATCATTGTCTTGAGGTGAAGAGGAAGTCGGCCTAATGTTCTGAGACGAGCCTATATAATGTTGTGTAGTGTTTGTTCTAGCTGTCAATGGGGAGGCAAAATCCAATCAGGAGTGGTTACGGAAGATTGAGTTTGAGAAGCAATCTGATGCCAGGAGTAAATGCAATTCGCTGTGCAGACACATTCAGTATGAAGAGTCTTTAAATTTGAAAATAAGTTAATTAAAAGTGGAAAAAAGCTAACTCTGGTGTTATTTTATGTCTTTGCTATTACAAATACACTGTATATACAGCAATGTGCAACGATTTAGGCACTAAAAGTAAACAAATCTAAGCATCTTAAGTGATTAAAACTATTGCAGAGCATTGCATTCTGTATGTAACGTCTGGAAATGAAGGATTGTGAGGATGAGCATGCAGACTGTTAGTGTTATTGACTAGCCAATAAATGTTTGCTGTCTCAAAACCTTAACCACAGTCTTGATGTACTATGCAAGTATTTCAGCTGCCTAATCTCAACCATACAGCTACACTACACCTAGCAGCAGCTGTTATGTATAGATACTTTACAAATTATAATTTGAGAAATGCTGACACTTCACAAAATCCAGGGTTTTGCAGATTTCAATATTCTGATAGGTCATAGGGTTGATTAATCAGTAGTGATTTCACTATACTGTATGTACAGTAATGTGTCTTTTTCCAACACTTTTTAAAACATTATTTCAAAACAGCCGTCTGTTACTGCACCAGAGCACAGGACAGCAGGGACAGGTAGGGGACTTTAATGGAAGTGCTCTCATCATTCAAGCTGGTCGTGTTGAAAATTTCCTAAAGATTTGCTGCAGTATGACAAAGGATGGAGAGTTACTTGAACAGCAGAAAGAAAGAAAAAATGGTTATTTTCCCTTATGGTTAGTCTAACTATATAAAAATCCACCAGCAAAAACAATCCCTGCTAATCAGTATCTTTTACAGTAAAAAAAAAAAATGTGTCTTCTTTTGTCATAAAGCATTTGATGTAAAATTTGCATAATTTTGGTTTGACCTACGTTTGAGACCATACGACTTCTATGTAGACTTGAGTGTATTGTGTTTATTGTTGCTGTGAGACAGTAATGACATTCCTACTGCAAGTGTTTCTGGAGATATGTGCGTATTTGCCCATATCTGCCATAAGTGTCTTTTCTTTCCATGGCTTCATAATTGACCTTTTGTTTGTGTCTAGCCATCTGTGTGACTCCAGCTCTCCAGTTTGAACATTTGTGTCTTTTTTGTGGAACTGTGAGAGCAGCTCATTGTTCTCTCTGTCTCGCTGTCCGGCTCGCTCTGGTTTTGGCTCTTGCTCCATCACTGGCGTAAGAAAACGCTGGAATTTGAGGCACGCACTTTGTACTTCCTGTATTTTCCTCATGTTGCTAAGGTAGCACTTCCTCTCGCAAGTGCTGGAAACATTGCTCCAATGCAAAACACATATGTGTACTCAAACACGAGTACACACAAGCTCACTCTGGACAAACGCACTGCAGCATTTATTCTGGCAGTAAAATCTATAGACAGCCTCGATAAACAAGCAAACACTGTGTCTCATATAAATAGATTGGTTTGCATACAGTATGCAACAGAGTGAGTACACTCCTGTGCAATATCACTTAAACGTCAAATGATTCAAAAAAATTGTGACCTAAAAGTAACTGTATAATTTCTAAGTTACAGTAGAACATTTGCCCTTCTGTAAATGAAGAACTACCAGGTTAGTTTTACTGTATGTAAAATACAGGCCCCACGGTAGGAATTCAGTGCATCCAAATAACTCAGATATTCAAATATTTAATTTTTTTCTATATTTTGTTGATCCACCTTTGTTTTTGATGACAGACTCAATCCTCACTGACAGCACCACCTTCAGAGACCATTTTTTTGCTGCTTATCTTCAATCAGGTGACATATTTTTCCAGGTCACAGGTTTTACTATTGTTCCACAATAAAAATATCTGATGTGATTTTGACATTCCTCTTCTGCCAAGCTTCTACAGACTGGGAGTAACCTTGTCAGACGGTATTTTCTCATATTCACAGAGATATAAAGGTCATGGCCCCCAACACCTTTTGCACTTCTGCCACTAGATATCACCACACGCCTCTATTCTTCACTGTCAGGACTATGCATTCACTATAGTTGCTCTGGCCAGGTTCAAACATGCTGAACTCCATCTGTGCAAAATGAACTTGTCTTGGGTTTAATTGACCAAGGGACGTCCTTACAATGATCATCAGGCTACTTTTCCTGTTTTTTAGCAGAATTTAACTTTTTTTCAGTTTTGTGCTGAAGAACAAACAATATTTTCTTCCACTGGCACTCTCGATAGAAGTTGACATTATGCACTGTCCTTCATGCTGAGCTTCACACAAACTCTGATTTCTATTGATAACCTCTATGATCTTCCTGTATTCTTCTCCATCTTTGTAAAGTCTCAAACCAATTTTTGTAACTGCTCCCGCAACTCTTTTCCACATAGAGCCACGACAGACATGCAGATAGACACAACCCATAGGTCCAAAACTAAGAAAGCTAGGTGTTTTATATGTCATTTTGTAACCATGCTCACGCAGTTAGATCGATTGCAAATTTCTGATCGTAATTTTTTTTTAACTTGTATGCCAATAAGCAGAAGTGTATTCACTCACGTTACTGTTCTGGGGCTTATATTTGCAATACAATCTTTCAAAAGTATTAGTTTTTGATTGTCCATAAGAGGAAACATTATGCTTGTCAACTCTGAAATGATGTAGTTATTTATAAATTAAATGATTTTTAATGATTTGATATTTAAGAGATTGGTGTACTCACTCCTTTTGCATACTTTAATGTAATTGATGCTGGTCAAGAGTTTGTTTGATCTTATTGAGGAAAAAAACTAATATAGGACTATATAATAAGATTTTATGAATTTCTCAGATTGCCTTTTCTGTAACGATCTACTTCAAACACCTAAAAATTCAAAATAGACGTGCTTTGTTTTCTCTCCCTGACTCTTCCCCTCTGTCTTCTTTCTGACTGTCACACCAGGTTCATGACCCCCAACTCGGCCACAATGGGAGCCTGGAATACAGTCCTGCTGTCATTTTGTCAGACTCATCTTTCTCTCTCTCTGGCCCTGACAGCCTGTGACAGTACGGAGAGGGACACACAAAGTCACACACAGACTCACATTCTTTCAGTCTTAGTCACTTGCTCACAGAAAATGCCATTGTCAATATCCAGAGAAACAGACAGAGAGGGGAGTGGTGGAGCTGCTGGAGGGGGGGAAGAAAAAAGAGGATGTTAAGTGTTCACTTGTGACTTTGTGAAAAGCCTGTCCTTGTATTTTCCAGCTGTCAGGGAAGGATGGAGATGGAGAGAGAGAGAGATAACAACTGGGAAGGAGAAGGACTGATAAGCACAGCGGTGACGTGTTAAATAGCAAATAATTTGTATGAAGTAAGGCATTTGGTCCTGGTCATAACAGACTATTTGGATGACATAATCAGAAACAGAGACAAAACAAAGAAGAAAGTGTCCTCTCCAGGCATTAGATTTTATTTCAAACTTAAGATGGTACTTAAGCAGTAATGTGATTGTTTAAAGTCATCTCATTGCACTACTTACTGTAGTCCTTGTTGACTGAAAGCATGTCCTACAATGTTCTGAGTCAGAGAAAATGTAAATAATTAAACATGTTTTAAGTGAGGGAGGGTGATTGAGTGAGACTGGAGGGTGGAATGCGTGGGATCCTGCATGTCAAAGGGCAATTCATGCTTTCCGCATCGACATATCTGCGAGGGTCAGTGCGATATGAATTTCGTCATCTGCCCAAGTGCGAGGCAGGGATCCACATGGACCCCTTTGTGCAACCCAAAATTTGTCACTGTGCTCACAACAAATGCTTGTTTTGAGGCAAAGCTGGGTGACATGTGCCATCATCCACATGTTTCTAACTCATTAACAGAGTTGTGATTGAAGTAGTTGCTGCTGGACTTTGGAGGTACTTTGTTTTGTGCAGTCTTCCCATCGACAGTGTTGATACATTGTACAAAGTTATAAATTCTACAGAAATTCTGTGCTATGCCTGCCCACTTTTGAAATAATGCTGTACTGCTGACACTGCCATCTGTCCTACTCACACTTCATTCTCCCAAACAAGAGTCCAAGATGATTCAACTTCTTCGCTGGGAACGTCCAATCACCTCCAACCCAGAGGGAGCAATCCACTGTTTTCCAACAGAGAAGTATGGCCTCAGACTTGGAGGTGTTTACTTTCATCCTGGCAGCTTCACACTTTGCTGCAAACTGCCCCAGTGTTTGCAGAAGGTCATGGCCTGAAGAAGTCAACAGAGAAAGCAGAGATGCGACTCCAAGGTTCCCAATGTCACCCCGTTCGCACCGTTAAATCCCATCCATGAATATCACAAATGGGATTGGAGATAAGGGGCAACCTTAGCGGTCCAACACCTGCAAGTAACATAAACACAACTGGTAAAATATCTTCTGCTGATTGTAGTTTGTGTTCTGACTCATTCGTTTTCAAGGATGACTTTCACATTTATAATTAATTAAGATTCAGTTTTTCAGATTTTATTGCCTTTGGCCAGTCTGAAGGGCCAGTTTATTTTTTTAAACTCCCCAGTTAAGTAAATAGTCAAGCAGTCTGTGTCCAGATCAATAGTAATTCATCAAGTGTGACATATGTGATGTATTTGACACTATGTCCTGCCATCACTCAGTGTGTGTTAATCCCATTAATGTTTGTGTCGACATGTGTTTGTGTACTGAGCATGTGCAATAAACAGATACACCTGGCTTCTTACATAATCTAAAGCCTCCAAGGCTGCGGCACACCTCCACTGTCAGAGTTTCCACTGCACTGACCTCACACTCCTGATATGCAGGTACACGCAAATATGCACAGTCACACACACACACAGACACACATCCACGTAACGTATACAGATCACAAACATACATACGGAGAAGTACAAGCAGCACAGATGCACCACACACAAACATTAGTTAAAATCATAGGGCAAAACTCACACATTAATGTTCATGCACAGGCATGCACATTCCTTAATTCAAGCATCATGTGCAGTTGGGCTCACTGAACATCATCAAAATTATAAGGAACACTCTCTCTCTCACACACACACACGCACACGCACACGCACACGCACACGCACACACACACACACACACACACACACACACACACACACACACACATCAATTCTTATCGACATTCACATGTATATGGTTTATTTATATACGCACACTTTTCACATCATAGACAGATTGTCTTTGTTTTTGTAGGTGGGTTTTACCTAATTTGCTTATTAGTATGTGGCTTCATAGTTGATGTTTTAACCAACTACATGTGCTGAATCAGCACTGAGCACTCTTTAATCAGCAAAAACACACACACCCGTGCAGAAAATGGGACACCACATGCACATACACGTCCAGGAAAGGGTACGATAGGGCAGCTGAGCTACGGCATTATAACCACTGGGCCGGTGAGGACAACAACGGATTACAGAGTGACAGGGAGTGCAGGGGAGAGATCGGGGTCATTACACAGTGAGCAAGCCGAGGGTTAGGTAGAGCTGATAACAAAACCAAAGAGTGAATGACGATGAGGTGCTGTGGTAAGAAACAAAGCACGAGAGACAGATGGAGGGAAGTATAACTGCAGCACTACTATTCAAACATAAGTACATTTGACATAGGATTTCATCTGACGTATTTGTTTATTTGGTATCTAATCATTACTGATTAATATAACATGGAAGTATGTGGACAGGAATTCACTGCACACATATGATTGGTGATGTCATTCCAATTCCTCTGAAGTTAAACTGCTGCGATGACAGCTTCACTCATCTGGTTTCAGGCTGTTTATCAGATTTTGAAACCTGACTGCATGAATTTCTCTTATCGCAGCTCCAACAAGAGCATGTCAGTCAGTCGGCTAACATGAAGGAATACTAGTGTGTGTGTGTGTGTGTGTGTGTGTGTGTGTGTGTGTGTGTGTGTGTGTGTGTGTGTGTGTGTAGGTAGAATACAGTATATACAGTGGCAATGTTTGTCATCTGAAGCAGCAGCAGTAATACTCCTCCATGATCAAAACAGAGCACAGGATATATGAGGAGGTTAGAAGCAGAGTGGCCTAACCCACAAAAAATCCAAACTGAGTTTTATATGATTTCTGTAATATTTGATGATCTAGATTTTAGTGGCCAAGTGGTCACACCCCAAATATGCATTCCAGTGGCACTTCGAATGTAAGGCCATTCTTGAAAACGCAAGACTGAACCCATTTTTCTCCAAAACTACAGAAACTGTGTTAGACCGCTCTGCCTCCAAACCCTTCATATATTCAGTATGTTGAGGTGAAAAAAGTATGTCATGCAGACTTGAGTTAATAGTCCAAACTAGCTAGCTAGCTTTGCATCTCTCATGAGGTTGAAGACTGATATTGAGCAATATGTTCTGTAGCTGATATCAGGGCTCTGTGCAGGCCAACCAGGACCAAAAAGTTTTACCACATCAACAGTGTCATGCTGAAATAAAGGGTTTTCCTCAAGCCGTTGCACAATGCTGGAAACCCTGTGTTGTCTAAAATGTCATTGTATGCTGTAGCACTGATATTCCTCTTCACTCAAACAAAGACCTTGGTAACCCACAACAGAAGCACACAAAAGTATCTAGAAAGTGGTGTACTTTGGTCATAAAGCGTATGTAGCACCCCAGCACCCATAATTTAAGACTATGATAACTTTCAAGGAATACGGGTAAATTAGGATACTGGGGTGTTTGGGTTCATACTCCTAAAGGTAGCTACCCTAAGGTTTACCTGATGTGGAGTAGACTTACCTTGCTTACAAAACTTCAAACCTTTAGGTCTATCCACAGTTAATACATGCTAATGGGAATAACTGACCCCCAACAACTTGGCTGTAATTAAATAAAATAAAAGCACTTCAATTAAATGTTTTAAATAAAATAGCAAAAAAATATATATTCCCTTCAATTGTATAATTTTTAAACACAAAAGAACTCAAAATAGTACCTTTTAAATTGAACGGGGTACCTTCCCTTGAAATTAAATTAATAACTAACACAAAACATTCTCCTTAAAATATTTAAGAATACCTTAAACGTGTTCAGAAAGGAATATTTCAAATATTTCACTAAAATGTTCTTATATGTTACGCAAAACAAACAACTTATACTAAATAAGTGCTGTTCATTAATTTGTGGGCCCACACATACACACTCACAAGCTCACACACTCACACCAACCCCAAAACGTTGCAGACCTGTGTGTTGATGTCCAGCTGGTCGCCGTAGTCCAGGTGCAGAGTAGAAAACCCACGATGATCACAGGAAACAGTCCACGAAATCCCCGCAGCGGCGTTCATCTCCGGTCAGCAAACTCACAGTTAGCAGAACCCGCTAGTGGCGTTCACGGCTCGGTGTCTGAAACGTCAGCAGCCAGCCGACGAATAATCAAATGTCTCAGGAAAAAAAACGCAGGTCAGAGGTGCGGCAGGTAACTCCTCATCCAGGTAACTCCTGGAAGCACCTCAGTCTGTCCAGACCAAAGTCCACTCAGGCCGTGACGACCCTCGCCGCCCGTAGCTTAGCTGTTAGCTTTAGCGGTTAGCTTGAACCCGCTCAGACAGAATCTCCGTTTTTCTCACTCAGATAAAAAAAAAACATCTGTGCCTCTGCAGTCCTTAACTACACACAGCTACCAAGACAAAAATAAGATTTACTAAGTAAATCTAATCAACAGAAACCAGGACTCTAACCTTTCCGTTCATCCTCTCCTCTTCTCTCCCAACTATCGTTTCTTCCTCCCGCCCCCTAACATTCGCTTCCTCATTCCCGACCAATCCCCACACAGAAAAACAACTTGACCTTTAACTCTTGACCAATAAACAGTTAACTGCAAAAAAAGGAGTAGTGTGTGTTTTTTCATTTTCTCATCCACTAGATGTAATTATTTAGATTGCACACACACACACACACATTCTTTCCTATACAGTGTATTTCAGCTATGTAGATAACCATTTCGTTTACACACAAATTAACATGAATTAACTATTTTAATGTCTTAGCTCATTTACTTGTAGTTTAACAGGTTTTTTACATAAAAACCTAATAACTTTTTAGGCCATCAATATAGTTAAGTGCCCTATTTTCAACAGGGCTACACGTATATAAAAATATGAGAACATTTGGTACACTCCAGATTTTAATTGTCAAAGGTCAATTAAATGATTTAGTGCTGAGTGTGAGTGTGCATGGTTGTCTTTCTCTTTGCATTACCCCTATGATGGACAGGGGTGTTCCCCATTCTGTACCTGTCATCTGGGACAGGCCTCAGCCTCCCCCTACAGGATGAAGAAGCTATGGCTACTGGATGGATAATTTCAGGTTATTTTCGGTTATTTAGTCACGTAAAACTTTCAATGAGGGGACTTTGCACAACAGACCATCAGGAAAAGTATGTCTGTTTTGAGGATGTGAGTATATGCAAAGTGTTGCAACCCGAGTGCCACATTAGCCCACATCCCCCAAGAAACCAGAGACAAATATAGTTTTGGTTAGAAGGAAAGAACGGTTCCTCTTTCTATGTTACTTCCCTGCTGTTTTCATGAGAAGGACAAGTGCAGAGCAACGTGGTGACATGAAAAAAATAGGGAATATAGGAGGGAAAGAGAATTGGATTTTAGTACTTCTCAGAGAAAAACAGGCTGAGGAGAAGAATTAGACAATAATGCACTTCTCGTTTCACTTCTGTAAACCTCATTGGATATCTGGAAATGAGCTAATGCTTAGTTACTGTAACTAAGAGCCCTGGGACAAATAAACCTGTTCTTAAAATACTTCTAGTTGTCCTGGGGATTTGTGGGCTTCAGCGCTACTCCAGCTTTTTTCCAAGGACTGAAAATCAGGGTTAATGAACAACTGACTTAATGTCCCAGAGCAAATAAACTCTCTTCAACCATTTTCAGATCAAGCATGAGGACGTAGTCAACACCTTGTTCAGGCGCTGTGAACTGAGATTCCTGTGGGCGAAAGTTAATTTCCCAATGGACCAAAGAAAATAACTCATTATGAACTTTATATAATGGCAATGAAACAGACAGATATAAATAAAAAATTTTAGAATCGCACTTTATGACATCTAGCAATATGTATCAATGTTGTGGGACAGAAAAATGAATTGGAAAGTGACAGATGGACGCTCCAGAAAATGATCTTTCTCTCTATTGATTTTCTTTCTCACACATGTACAGTCATGTAATTATGAGTTCAGCTCCTCCTAAGATAATAACAGGAAACTGTGCAGGAGGATGTTCGGGAAGACTGAATACCAATCTATTGTGTGAAAAGAATGATGACAAATATGGAGCAAGAGCGACAGCTGAGGTACTTTGTGTGCATGCTTTTGTACTTATTTGTACAATCTTTGGCAGGATCTGATCATTTGAGTTTGGACATTTTTGGAGAGTGAGGTCATATGGGCGTGGCCTTTGTCTCCTGAGGGACGTTGGAGAATTCAGAGTCTGTACCATGGACCAAGCTTCGAGGCGTGGTACTCATCAGATCAGAATTAATGTCTTGAGCTTTGAATTGGACTTTTGTAAGACTTGTGACTTTAAACCCCAATAACCTTGACTTTGTTGACTTTCAACTGCTGCTCTGGAAAGCAAGTACTCATTATCACGTCCTGATGCTTGTCCAAGGATACTTGACTGTATGTTTTTTTTCTGAACTGGTGACAAAGCTGCTGTTCAAAATATAAAATGTACAAAATGACCAAACCAAGAAAGTAAATGTCAAGAGTTTGTCAGCGAGCACATTTCAGGCCGTCATCACTCCTCTAATAAGCTGTTTAAGGAGTAAAGGCCAGTTCATCCCCATATGCCAACCAAAAGTAGACAACAAATGCACACACGGTTATATTCACACTGTAATACAGTAAATATGTGCTGATTGTTATGCAGAAACACTCATTCAACTCCTGTGGATTTTTTCTTAAAGGCTGTGACTGCCAGTTACAGATTGCACTGTAGCACAGTGCCAATAAGACAAAGCACAGGATTTCTGGAGAATTTAGAGCTTCCTACTCTGGCACCATCAATGGAAAGCAAGTACCAACCAGAGCACCTCCTGAGTCGAGCAGTGGCTACTTCAATGACAACCCTTTAGGATGAATTTAAAAGGTGTGGATAACATAGAAACTCTTTGCACAGGCTCTTCTCATAATGAGGATTTGTTCTGAGTGCTACTTGTTTTCCTGGCATAGATGCTGTCGACGCCTGCAGTGCATGCCGTCACAAATTTTGGGCAGTATGAGGACGTCCACAGAGGGGTCTATGCTGACTCTTGCTGACTTGGAGAGATGACAACACTTTTGTAAAGCAGACTCTTGCAGACACACAGACACAGACAGCATGAAGTCACCTTAAAGCTTGGACACTCAGCAGACATTAGTCATCCATCCATCCATCCATTTTCTATACACCGCTTAATCCTCACTAGGGTCATGGGGGCTGGAGCCTATCCCAGCTGACTCGGGCGAAGGCAGGGGACACCCTAGACAGGTCGCCAGTCTGTCGCAGGGCTACATATATAGACAAACAAGCACTCACACATTCACACCTAAGGGCAATTTAGAATAATCAATTAACCTCAGCATATTTTTGGACTGTGGGAGGATGCCGGAGTACCCGGAGAAAACCCACGCATGCACAGGGAGAACATGCAAACTCCATGCAGAAAGATCCCGGGAAAGCCGGGACGCGAACCAGGGACCTTCTCGCTGCAAGGCGAAAGTGCTAACCACTACCCCACTGTGCAGCCGACATTAGTCATAAAACTTAAATTGGACTTGACTTCTGTGAGACTTGACTAACATAAGACTTGATTCCCCAAAGGCGTGCAAGCAAAAATGTTCCAAGTTTTAATCTAGCAAACACTTGGAACATTAAAAAAAAATTTTATTTTAATGGTTGCTAATCAGACTTTACTTGCAGACAGCATCAAGACGTGTTTTGACTAGACTGGGAAATGGCACTTATCCTAAAAGATATAAAAATTCTAGATGAGGTTTGGGGATAGGCTTCTAGCTGTGTGTGTCCATAGCAAAGACAGAATGGGTTTTTTTCTAGCTGTCAAACTTGCAAATGGGGATTCAGAATAACGTGCACATGGGTGTGCATGTGTGTGTCCTGGGACAGAGGTTGGAGTGAGGACAAAGTGTGTGTGTCTATTTGTGTGTGGGTGGTGGTGTTAGACAAGGCCGCATATGGAGCCACAACACCCCCACAGCAAACAACAGGGAGACCAAACTACCAGCCCAACCCATACAAACGCACTCTCACCACATGACAACACTATTGTGGCAGAGGGATACTCTGTGTGTGTGTGTGTGTGTGTGTGTGTGTGTGTGTGTGTGTGTGTGTGTGTGTGTGTGTGTGTGTGTGTGTGTGTGTGTGTGTGCGCGTGTGAGTGGTCACCGGGGTGGGGTGGTCATCTGGGTTTCCTCCAGAGAGTGAAACAAACGGATTGAGGGAGATTCACTTCCCCAATGGGACAGACAGATAATATTGACACAGTCTGTCACAATAAGAGGCAGACTGAGCCAAAAGCCCGCCAGGTCGGAGGGTTTAGAAAATCTAACCAATAAGTAGAGGTGGGCTCATGCGGCTTTTTACTCAAGATGTGTTTTGCTAGATGCTAACGAGTAAACAATGCAAATTTAAATATGCGTCACATTGAAGTCAAACCAAAGAAATAAACTGTAGACGTATTCTTACTGTTAAGAAAACAATTTTTGTTAGATGGTTTGTTGCAACACTTTTTTATCACCGTATGCTGAAGACATTCACCTATTCTTTACCCAGAAAATTAATGATTTTGCTACTACTGCTGAATTGAATGAACAACTGCTTTGTGGATATAAAAGAAACGAGATACAAAAAAACTTTCTTCACATAAATGCTCTTATTGTTGTGGTTCTTCTTCTTGATCTTTTGGGGCCAATTTGCACTGTGAAATCCTAAAATGTGATTTCAATTCTCTTGTATATTTGGGGAGGCTGTGGTTAGATGCTACAAAGATAAACACAGGATCACATTATTTACCTGCTTTATCTACGACCCTTAACACTGGTATTCGGTTTGTTTTATAGTCCATTAAAGTTTGGCTTGACCTCTGCAAGCCACTGTCCCATCACAAGAAACTGACTTTCACTGGTGCCAAGGAAGAATTGAGAACTTGATCAACTCAAAAAGAGACACAGACAGACAGCTGCATGGCTGTACATGTGGTTTTGTTTGTCTGTGGTTGCTTAGCTTATAGGTGTATCCAGTTTAAATGCTGCCCCGTGCAAGACGTCTTTTAAGTTAGCCTACAGCATTGGAAATTCCCCTTACTGAGCTCAGAATCAAGTCAATGCAATCCCACAAAACCTTAATGATGTGATTTAAAAGAGACTTATTCAAATCAACAATGCACTAGTTACTTTGTAATCATTTTTGCTGCAGGCTGCACGCAATATTATGTTGAAACCATGTAACATTATGCTCAATGTTATGCAAGTTAGTTGAAAAGTAAGTTGAAAATTGTTCTGTGTGTAATAGCACAGCAAGCAACAGAGCATCATATTTGATCATTTGCATAGTATTCACCTCATAAAGAAATGATGCTGTATAGCTGCATAATATCTTTTGCACATTGTTTCTCTTCTACTTTCCTCTTTTTCCTAACCAAAGCACCTAAAAGCTCAGACCTTTTCTTACCTGCTTTCTTGTGGATTTGGCACTTAGACATGACAGTATCCATCCCCAGTCAAGATTAAACCAGTTCAACTTGGTGGTGCAAACGGCTTTTATGCTGTTCTTAACAATTTAGCATAAACCTGAAAATAAATGCAACATTATGTCTGTGCAGCAACATCAGGAAGCCATAACAATAAAACCACCTGCCTAATATTGCGTAGGATCTTGTAGAAGGTGGGATGGCTTCCATGGATTGAAATTGAGCATCTCAGGGATGCTGGATTAGATTGGGATCTGAGGGGGTTTGGAAGCCAAGTCAGCGCCTTGGGCTTTTTGTGGTGTTTTTTGCAGTGCAACAGAGTGCATTCTCCTGTTGGAGAAGGCTGCCAATGTTAGGGAGTGCCGGGGCCATATGGGGCATTCTTTGTCTGGAACAATGTTTAGGTGGGTGGTACATGCCAAAGTAACATCCGCATGAATGCCAGAATACAAAGTTTCCCAGCAGAACCTTGCAGTCTAACAAGATAATCAGCGTTATTCACTTCACCTGTCTATGATTTTAATTGGTGTTAGCAGGACTTGGGCTGATCAGTGTATATTCACATTGTAAATGAATTGTAGTTTGGTAGCATTTGCACTGCACAAAGAGAAAAGAGGTGATAAAACCTCTGCTCACTCTAAGTCCTATCTCTAGTGGGGACATCTGAGGTGCAACAACCAATCCCTGCACACCTGCTCTTCTTGTTCTCCTGCTGAAAGATAATCCCAGACAGGTAGTCTGACAAGATCCCAAGCTAAACTCAGGGTGCCCAGCCTGACAAGATTACCTGATTTCCATGGTGATATAATGTCATTGATGAAATGTGCAATTGAACTATAGAAAAATCACACCAATTTATATATTTATTTTGTACAGATTTTTAATGAGATTACACTCAGATAGCAGTCTGTGAATCTTTGTATGATTTTAAGACTTGCAAACATTAGCTTGATTAATTATTCATGTCACCATTAATCTAAACAGACTGTGTACAAGCAGACTCCCTGATGTAGTATCCTATAGCCACTGGCAAGTTTGTGTTTCCTCATTTCTGGTATGAAACCCTATTTATTCTAACAGAAAGCCTTGGGTGCTTTTTTCATTTTCTTTGCTTTTTGTTGTTGTATACATTTTGATCTAGTTTTATTTTAATCCTTCTTTTTCAGCCTTAGATAATTATGCTGATTTTACAGGAATGTGTGGGATGAGAAACATAACAAGGTGTGAGTAAGTGTGTGTTATAAGTGCCTGCTCAGCTGGAGTCAGCTCATAGTGAATCACTCTCAGGGAAATCATCTCACGTCTCCCCTCAAGTGGAGTGATGACATGTCACACACATAAACATAAACACACATAGTGGTGAGTCAGAAAGGTGTGTCTGTCTGTGTGTGTGTGTGTGTGTGTGTGTGTGTGTGTGTGTGTGTGTGTGTGTGTGTGTGTGTGTGTGTGCGTTATCATCTGTGCAAACATATCTGCTAAAACTGTGCCCTGACCACCATGACCTCTCTTTAAAATGCGTGTGCGTCTTGTCAGGAGTGTGTCAAATGTAGGAGGGCCGACCGCACTGTTTACACACGACGCCTTGGTGTGACCTCGGAGGTTGCCGGTGACCGTGATTGGCTGCCAGCTACCAGCTCATTAAGCTGCTGGCATGGGGACACCGTGCCAGGAGACACACTCTCCATTTGTTTCACAACACACGAACACAGTCACACACACTCGTCAGGGGGACACCGCAGGTATGGCAGGCGGCCACCAGCACATGCCCACTCATACATGTGCACACACACATACCAGTGTCCCGGTAGCAGGGAGCCTGTCTGGCCTCAGTGACCTGGCTGAACTCTGGCTCACCCTCACTGGTTCATTACACCACACAACCTCACACCTAGATGCCTACTGGCTGCTAAGACCAAACCGCAGGGTCATGACTTACAGTCAAGCAGAATTGCAGAGAAGAAAAAATTTGATGTTGAGAGCAAACTTTAAAATTAGAACAAGAAAGAGGACTGAATGTTTAGGTAGAAATGAGAGGGACAATGTATGGCTTGCTGCTGTTTGGCAGAACTCTGAAAAACATTTAACTTTGGAGGAACTAAGAAAACAGCTTAGATATATTGATGACACCGTCGTTTTGACGGTATCCAGTGGGTGTTGGAAGAGCTTTGTCAGCAACACTGGGGAGAGAAGTTTCTCAGTCCACAAAAGAGCATTTCAGGATAGAAGATTTAACATCCATCCATCCATCCATCCATCCATCCGTCTGTCCATCCATCCATCCATCCATCTGTCATCCATCCGTCCCTCCGTCATCCATCCATCCGTCCATCAGCCATCCAGCCAACCAGACAGCCATCCATCCTAGACATGCCACTCCCTGACAACATTTTCCAGTTCTTCCTAGGGGATCCTAAAGGATTCTCAGGCCAGATGAGATATGTAACCCATCCAGCAAGTTCTAAGCCTACACCAAGGTCTTGTCCAGTTGCTCAGGTGGCATTGTAAACAGATGCTCCATCCACCTCAACTCCTTTCGACACAAAGGAGCAGCAGCTCTATTCCGAGCTTCCTCCGGATGTCCAAGCTCCTTATCCTATCTCTAAGGCTGAGTCCAGCCACCATACAGAGGAAACTCATTACGGTTGCTTGTATTTACAATTTCATTCTTTTGGTGTGTACCCAAAGCTCATGACAGTAGCTAAGGGTTAAAAAGCAGATCAACTAGTTCATCAAAGGCTTTTCCTTCTGGCTCAGTTCCCATTTTACCACAACAGTCAGCTACAACACCTGCAGTTAACCTTATTTTACATCTATCCTTCTTTCTATCTCATGCCCCACATTCGTGCCACCCATGAACAAGATCCGAATAAATTTAAAACTCTTTTACTTGGGGGTAACAACTTAACCCCAACCCAGAGAGTGAAATCTACTGATTTTATAGCTGAGAACCATGGGCTCAGACTTGATGCTTCCTCATACAGGCTGCTTTACACTCGACTACAAACCTCCCCAGAGCGCACTCAAGGTCACGGTCCGACGAAGCCAACAGAACCACGTCATCTGCAAAAAAGCGAGAACGCGACTCTTGGGTCCCCAGGGTGGACACCCCCCCCCCCCGGCTGTGCCTTGAGATCCTGACCATGAATATCACAAACAGGATCAGAGATAAAGGGAAACCTTGGTGGAGCCCAACACCCACCGGAAACAGGATTGAGCTTGTGCTGAGAATACAACCACAGCTCTCACTTTGGTTAAGTACCAAATAGCTCGCAACAACGACCCCGGTATCTCATAACCTCACAGTAACCTCCACAAGGTTCCAAGCGACTCTTTAGGATAAAACGCATGGCTTATTTTACATTGTAGTCGCCAAATTAAATGTCAAGTTTTGAGAACATGATGACACAGTTGGCTTGCTTATTATTTGATGACTTTTTTGTGTTTGTATTGCTTGCACTGTTGAGCTAAATTGTCTTTCAAGTTATGAAAATAAATACCAATAAACTGGAACTGTCCTTTTAAAAAAGATTTACTCTTTATTACCAACGTGATCTTCGATATGAATTTGTTAAAACTTGTGCTCCGCTGTACTCAGTTGTACTATTTATAGCATATTTCATGTGATTGATTGCACCTTTGTTTGTTGCCTTGGGGTGAATATTTTTATGTTTTGGTATTCACAATATTCTTTGTTTCAAGCCATCATATGAGTGATATTTCCACTCTTTTATTTCCTCCCTGTCACAGGTTTTTGAATATCATTTATTGTTGGGAAAACATGAGCAACCACACATTCAGTACTTCATTCAAACTCCTTAGCTCCATTCTGTTTCTTCATTTTGTTTGAGGAATTAACATACCACTGCTTCTTCTTTAGTGCTGTGTTTGCTATCTTTGATTTTGAATTCACAATTAGAAATTCTCTTGATTACATCTAAATGACTGAGTTCTAAGTACACCCTCTGGAATGGCTTGTGAGTGCACTGGCTTGTGTAAAATCCAGCTGTCTTGGAAAGTGTTTCTGTTGTCTCTGGTTCTCCTTGAGTTTGAGCTTAGAGTTCTTATTTTAAAGTGCAATTCACAGGTTTGGGTTTTTATGTGCACAACAGTGACATTGATTTACAGTCAAGCTTCATGGCAAATTTGCCACATGCAGGCAATCTTAAAATGTGTGTTTATGTACCTCGAGGCCTGGCAAAGAACACACTGACTCATCATTCTTAAAGAAGAGAATCTGCTGACCAAATTAGCTTTGCAGGGGAAACCCCGTTACACAACAGAATGACATTTAAACTGCCTCTCTTTCTTAAATCATCTTCATGACAGGTCTCTGCCTTACTGTCTCTGCGTCTAGATTTTCTCTGGAGTATAGATTTATACTTTCTTTCATGATGCATATTCCCATTTTACATTTTTGCATCCTGTCTGTATGTCTCTTCTGTGATGTTTCAGCTCCTTCCACCTCTAACTGGGTCTGCACCCTGTCGTACTCCCTCTCCCTGTCTGTCGTTCATCTTCTAGCCATTCCTGGACTGACACTCTCCCTCCCTCGTCTCTCTTTCACCATACGATACTTCTCTGTTGACGTGTCCGTCCACGAGTTGCTATAGTGACCAGACATTTCTGCTGACCCCTGGCTTGCTCTGCGTGACAGAGCTGCAGAACGTGCAGTCACAGGGCAAAGATTAGCAGATGAGTCGACTTGCACAGCGAACAAGTGCATGTACACAGCTGCACACACAATTTAAATGCACTTGCACTTATATTATGCATGCATTTAATACCAATTTCTATATATGCACATGCATGCAGTCAAATGCAAACAGAGCTCAGCAAACAAAGTATTCCTTGAACATTTTTATTTTATATTAAAAATAACATTCATTACAGTAACAGTTGTACAACCAATAATTATAATCTGGAACATGTCGGCAACAATAATTACACTTGAGAACCAGAGGACTTCACATCCTCCTTTTTTTAAATAAGTTAAGAAATAAAGTTTTTCTTTTTCCCCTGGGAATCATTTTCTAAAAGCATTTATACAATACAGTGTTGGCTATAACTGGCTCACAGCAATCTCTAAAAGCCAGGTCTTTTAAGACTTGCTTTAATGTGGATATTCATAGCGTGTTATCTAAGCAGGCATTTAGTTGTTATTCCATTCCATTTTGATCTGGCAGTAGTACAAAATGAGCAGGTTATCGATATTTTCCAGTACATTTAGCTACAGTACATGGTAGAGCACTTCTCTAAAGTCAGTGTAGTATGATCAGTGTATGGCTACTCCAGTGTTAGCTAATGTTAGATTTTCAGACATTTTAGGATAACAGTAATGTTTGGCATTGAGGCTTGAGCTGCTCTCTTCAGTTTCCAATTATCATCCCAGTGTAGAAATCCAGTTCTCCACGTTTCCAGTTTCAACTTGAGCTCCACATTCAGCTCCAAATACTGACTTCTATGTCCACATTAGTCATATTTTCTGTTGGCTGAACAATAAGCTCAAAGTCAAAAGTGTGAAAGTAGCCAATCAACGGCTGCAAACTGCAAGAGGAGGCCACCAGTCTAGCTTTCTCTCAGCATCTGTTACTCTTCCATGAACCCACGTTGACGGAATTTGTAGTTCAAATGAAATCGAGTGTTTAGTGTGACAAATATCCTCCAGTCTGAGGAGTTCATAAGATTGCACTTCTGTTAGATCCATAACGCTGGATGCTCTGTGACATCTCTGGAGCAGGAAAGGTGACTTTCTGTAAAGCTGTCCATTGAAAACAGCAGCACTGTCCTCCACCTCAGTTCCATTCACAGAGTGAGCTGTCCCATGTTTAACAATCTCATTCTTCTTGTCCATATTCCTTTGGAGTAATGCTTTTGGCCAAAATCTTTTGGTTAGCTTCACCGCTTCCTGTTAGAGAAAGAGAGATCCATAAGTTAACCATATTCAGTTTAAATTTCTATCTTTTGTTGACATAAATGATTTAATTGTATAGCTCTTTATAATGTAGATCTCATTTATGGTCACGTTTTTTTTTTTTTTTGAAAACGTTTTTCTTGGAATCTAATGTTGTCAAAAATAAAGAGATAATTCTATAAAACATCAATCTGAACTCATCCTTGGCTTTATGCAGTTGGGAAGCAAGAAGGAATATCCAAAAATAATTATTCATTGCAGAAAACCGTGACATTATTTGTTATAATGATAGAATGATAGAGATTCACTTGGTGCCCCTTCAGCTGGCAGGAATTCAAGGATCTAAAAATACTTTTGCACAAACAGTTCTTTCATTTTCATGTTGAACAATATCCTCCCCTCTCAGGTTGAGTCCTACTGCCTTCAGTCACTGGGTCACCTCTCCCCTTACCCCCTTGACATCCTGAATCCTTCCACTCACCTTCAGCTCTACATGATCATGGCTCTCATGGCTGCTTTGCTGATGCGTTTGCGATGTTTTCTCCTGCGGCGAGGCGAAGCAGGTCTGAACGGGGCCTGGCGGGCTGATGCCGACATGGGAGCCACAGTGGAGACGGCTGTAGGAGACAACACAGAGCACCAAACAAATCAGTCACTTATTCTCAAGCTGCAGTCATAGTCTTTTTTGAACAACTGTCCACATGACTCAAATCGCTCGTAAATGCAGGCTGACATCTCAAAATCATCTAAAAATCAAGACGTGTAAATTGGCGCTATATAAATACAGCAGAATTGAAATTTAATCTGCTTAACATTAATTTATCACCATGTAAAACTTTTATGGATATGCAGTCAAAGGATTAAAATTTGCAACGGTCAAATGATACAATAGAATGAAAGCATTTATCATTCCAGACTGTGACACAAGTTTTGTGAAAGGAAGAAGTTCAGTTGTCTGAACTTCAGAAACGATTGATTCTAGCGTGTTGCTCCATATTTAAATCACATTAAAATGCTGAAATATGGCAACTTTGGAATGTAGAGAGAAACAGCAAATTGTGTTGTTTGGTATCAGAACTAAGCAGT
This sequence comes from Amphiprion ocellaris, assembly GCF_022539595.1. Classification (NCBI taxonomy): domain Eukaryota; kingdom Metazoa; phylum Chordata; class Actinopteri; family Pomacentridae; genus Amphiprion; species Amphiprion ocellaris. Next base: position 38,774,404 of record NC_072769.1, read on the forward strand.
GGATGACCACAAACTGACAAGAAACAGAAAAGATAAAATTAACAAACTGAACAATGCGTAATATTGTGCACAAATAGTAAAGGAACTGAACACAAACAATAGTTTCATCTTGGGTTTAGCAGTCGTATATATTGTGAAGTGGAGAATAAATACTGGGTGTGGGACTTCTGTCGTGGCTCTAACTGTACCCTGAAGGGCACCTGATAACCTTGACGCCTGTGTAACAAAGCCTGTGGCTGCCTGAAGGTTTGAGTCAACCATGAGGCTGAGGGAAGTTTGCCGCTCCGACTGCAGAGCTCTCAGGGGGCTGAGGAAGAATGGCAGGACACATGTGGCCATGTGGTTTAGTCATACATGTACACTGAGCTGCTTCCTGCATGGGAAACACGCACTGATTCTTTCATACAGTAACAACTAAAATTATAATACATCCTCTAACGCAGAGATAATACACACATGGCCAGAGCCATTGAGTGTAGCGGATGTTGTAGTATTGTGTCCTGCTGTACGTTTGTCCTCCATACTGTATCTGTATCTGCATCCAGTGCTGTTCAATTCTACAAGCTGCTCTTTGTGGACTTAAAAAAACAGATGTGCACTGTGCGTGGCGTAAAAGATCCGTCATTTGTTTATATATGTATGTAATATTTTAACAGAGGACACGACTTACTGAAGTATGTTTATAGGAAGCAATCCCAGTTTAAATTACAGGCCTGTTTTACAGCTGATATAAACACACCTTTAAGAGTTATACAGTAGCAGCAGCTGTTGGAAGTGTGCCTTATTTGAAAGACTTGTTAACCAACTTTAGAGTAATCATGGCTTATAGGTCTTTGCGAATTCTTAAATTTATTACTGCACTCTATTTTTTCCCATCCTTAATTTTAGTGGTGAAAATCCCCTTTTATGGATGTTATATTAAATAAGTTCCATTTATAATTGCCATTTTTAGATGTTGGTCCATTTGTATATTGTATATTTATTTTGCTTTATAATTTGCCCATAAAGATATTAAAACACAGGTTAGCTTATTTCATAACCATGCTGAACTCTCAGTAATGCATATAGTCGTGGATGTTGTAGATACAAACCCACTGGAACAAGCCACTTTTATCTAAGCAATGTCACAACCTGAATGCTTCCTTTTAAATGCGCGCTATGAAGTATCCACCTTTAAATCGCCCCTCATCACACACACATTCTCACACAGTCTTACTGCACCTGTTGGCTTTAGTCTTTGCTGAGGATGATGTGGATGAAGGAGAGTCGGTTTCTCCGGTTCCCTCTGTACCATCTCCAGAAGTTTCTGTCTCCTCTCCTCCTCTGTGAAACGACCATCCTCACTGGTCACTTTAGAGTCTTTTTCCTTCCCCTGATTGGCCGGCTCAGCCCCAGCCGAGTCCCCGCTATTGGCCGACCCACTTTCCTCCCTCACATTCCCTTCTTTTTGACTGGCTGTTGCAGTCTCAGTCTGTTTGTGATGCGTGACCTCTGTATTTTTTCGGCCGGTCACTGAGTCTCTCTGAGCAGTAGGGAGAGGGGTGGGGATTTCTGCTAATGTGGACGGTTGGGTTGGGCTGACAGGTGGGGAGGCGCTGTCAGATTGGGCAGCGTTGAGTCGATACTGTGTCCTCAGCTCTTGGTCCTCTGCCCCTCCGTGGTTGTACTGTTGTGGATAATGCGGCTGATGATGATACTGATATTGCTGCTGATACTGCTGCCTCTGCTGATGCTGCAACAGCTGCTGCTGCCTCTGTGTGTGATCCGGATGATGCACTTCGCCACCACTGTTTGACACATGCACACCAGTCTCCTCTCTGCTCCCGTCATACCCGCTGCCATGTCCCACCTGCTGTGTAGTTCCCATGACACTGTGTTCTGCCCTCGCTTCAGACGGCCAGCTGCCGACCGACCCGAGCATCCCGGTGATCGTCTGGTGCGCCCCCGCCTGCACCTGTGTGGGTGCCTGATGCACCCTGGGCTGCGTCCAGTGCACAAGCTGGGTGTAGCTGCCCTGCTGCCACTGCCTCGCCACCGGCTCACGCTCCTCAGGATGGAAATGCTGCTGGTTGTGCTTCAGGTCGTCGTGGCGATGGAGGTCAGCCTTGGAGGCGTGAGTCTTGGGTGGAGCAGGGTGAACGGGTCGGGGAAGGGGGAGGTGGGAGGAGAGGGGAGGCTGCTGCGGTGGAGGTGGAGGAGGATTGGGGTAGCTCTGGGTGGAGGAGCGAGGGACGGGAACAGACGAGGAGGAAGAAGAAGACGAAGAGGTCGATGAGGGCGGCTGGCACCTGCAGGTGACGTGATCTTCCACTGAGATGATGGCTTTGTCGTAGTGGGCTTTCCTGTTTATGTACTGAATCTTTATCACCTGGAAGAAACGGTAGTGATGAGAAAACACATTAGCATATAAAACAATGTATATAATCAATACATGCTGGAACAGACATGAAGGGAAATCAAACAGAAGCTGTGAAAACAGATCCTCCAATATGTTGTTTTTTTAGTTCTCTGTATAGTGTACTATATGTGCAATGAGGTGTTTTTCAACAAGTAGCAAAGGATCTGTTTGTTGTCAGGAATTTCAAACAAGCTAATGTAATTTGGTGACTCACTGCCAAGACTTTCCCGCTCTAAACTCCAAAGAAAGAAATGTTGACTAACCTGTTCTGCATTTGACAATCACAACGACAACTCATGTCACTTGGAGCAAATAAATCTGAATTAAAACCTCAGAGTCAAACTGGCTGATATATTATTATTTTAACCCTTTGATGTGCAGCGTGGTTCAGGAAATACCTATTTTCCACTGGCTTTGGGTCACTTATGACCCATGTTGTGCATCAAAGGGTTAATAAAGAGATCTCACTGGCATCAATACACATACAAAATCATATATTAAACTAATCAACTTGCTGTCGCTGATCTCAGTCCCTTCTTTTATAACTTCTTTAAAATTACAATATGCACAAATTCTGGAATTCATTCACTGAAAATGTTACTTTGATTAGATGTTAGATATCATTCCAGAGTTACTGTTCATTTATAAAGCTGGAGTCACCAGGAAATAGTTAACAAATCCACCTACGGGCTACAGAGTAATTAACAATTATATTTCATTATCCACTTCCTGGAGTGCTCTTCTGCCAAGAGGAGCAAATATTTTCAGTCTGCACTGGTTGCTTGACAACTGTCTTAACCATTAAATGGATTAAAAGGTGAACTGATATTTTACAATTATATTTTGGCATGAATGAAGCTCAGAGTTAACTGATGAGCTTTAGAGATGCTGGTGGATAAATTCTGTTAAGAACCAAGCATGCTGTTTCCACTGTTTCTAGCTAAACTAAGCTAACTGGCTGCAGATTGTAGCTTCAGATTTGCCTTGCAGGAAATGTAAGACTGTAAATAACCCAAATGGAGGATTGGTATTACTTAAAGTGAAGTGCCAGTTTGGATGTGAAGGCATGCACTGCCATGTGGAAGAACTTCAGGTGTTGTATCTAATGTTGAAATCATGCTTGCATGAAGTGTGTACCTGCAGGTATCTGCTGGAGGTGACTGTGGGAACACACTGGAGCAGTCTGGTGTTGCAGCAGCCCGAACATCGCTGCACCTCCACGCATGGCGGCCACAGCAGGAAGTTGGCGTTTCGGCGGTCCAACATGGATCTCGTTACTTCCATCACCTCTGTTCGAACTTTACATGCCGCCTGCTGGGCCGGCTGCGCCTCCACTGTTGGAAGAGAGAGACAAGAACGAATGTCTTGTGAGAAAGTAGTTTATTATATAGGAAGAAATGGAAACAAATGGATAGAAAAAGAGGCAAAAAATAGGAGGGAACACAAGTAGACCTACCAAGACTTCTAATGTATCGACCGTGGGTGTGGTTTGTAAGAACGTCATGCTCGTCCTCATCTTCTTCTGAAAAAGAAAGGAGGGGAGATTGCAAGGATGAGATCCAATACAGTCAATGTAACATTCTCCAAATTTTATCTGAAATCTGGGCACCACTGAACAAGCACTTCTAGACGCAACACCAATCTGTAAAACATGTGAGGCCGTTAGGGCAGTTTTTAGCCAAGCTCATTGTTCACTGCACAAAGGAAGCCATTTTTTTTCCTCCAGCTAAGACAATTAGGCTATTTTCTACCACAATTTGTCTCACCGCTGTCAAGAATACTGTTCAGGAGAGATATGAGTTGTTAAATATAGCTCATGCATGGATCTGTGAGTGTGTTTGCACTCTCACATATGTCGTCATTTCATACTGTAGTCCCTTAGTCCTAATTATATCCCTGGTGTAGATTGCTTGTGGTCACTGTGTATGTGTGTGTATGTGTAATGCACAGATGCACAAGGTGTTATTTGGTTGCCTGGTAGCCTTAATTAACTGCCTGGTGCAGAAAGAGGACAGTATCTATCGTGTTGTTCTCAGAAGCAACGTTCTAATTTTATCTGTGCATTTATGTGTGTCTAAATGTTTTGCAGAGTGGATTCTTCTCTTCCTTTTATTGTTCATTAACATGTGACCCATTTCATTTTGTCAAACCCACTTGGTCGGTAAGAATCTGCACAGCTAGCTCTGCTGATGCTGACATAAATGCAACTTACAGGAAATCCTGCATGTATACTTTTCAGATTTGTGCTCATGTGTAGTTAACAAGACCATGTAAATATATTTATACAATGATAAAGCACATACGTGAAAAAAAACACTTGGTTAACTAAAATAGAAAAAACCACAAATGAAAGACAGACAAAAAATGGAAAGAGAAAATATTTTACAGCAGCTCCGTGAGGCTGGACTTTGACACAGCAGTGCTCTGGACTAAACATGTTAAGATGCCGGCAACGCCAATACTAACATGAAACTACCTTCACGTCATACTGAAGCTACTGTAGATCTTTCCCTTTGTTTCCCTTACCTCTCATGCATTAGCGCACTACTGGCAGGTATCATGCTTGATATGTTCACCAAATGGATCTGCTTATTCGCACTAATCGTAAAGTATAGGTGAACCTGATGGGAAAGTCATTAGTTTTGCATATTTGACAAATTTTGACCTGATTATGACACTAAATGAAAAGTAAGGAATCATCAAAGATATTACAATCCATCCTGAGGGCTGATGAACATCTGGACCAAGTGTCATGGGTATTCATCCTGTAGGCAGTTGTGAAGATAAAACCTCAAATATAAACCCAAAGGTGAAGCTAGAGAAAAAACTCAGGGGATCACCAAAGTCATTAGGATTCATCCTCTGGGTATCATGAAGGTCTGTGTAAAAATCCATGAAGATTCATGAAATAGTAGCTGTAATATGTCAGCTTGGACCAAAGTTGTGAACCAGCACTGTCATCCACAGAGGCCACCATGCCACCAATTTAAGACAGAGCAGGGCCTTGTGAGAAAAATACAACAACTACAAAAAGATGCATACAATGAATCATTCATATACTTCCTCAACTCAGTACCAAGACAAAATTGCTAAAAGTCTTATTTTTTTAAAGTTTATTCTAGATAAAAACATACACTTTGAGTCACTTCCCCGTGACCCGTTTCTGAGCATCCTTCCCTCTGCTGGTTCCTCTCTGTGGTCGCTGTTATGTCACTGTGTTATTTATGCATTATGGAATGATCAAAGAGCTGTCTATTAATATATGTAAGTGTGACTTGGTTCCTCTGAAGGATAAGATCATAATAAATGTTTTAATTAGCCGCCGATCTGCGTGCAGATGTATGCGCCCACGTGTTTGTTTGGACTTTGTTTGGCAGTGGGAAGGGTGGTTTTTGTCTGTCACACAGCCATTATTCAAAACAAGGTTAGGAATCCAGAGCAAGAGAACAATGCAATGACCTTGTACCAAAGATTTCTCTCTGGTTCAGTTTGTCCAACACACAAGGTCACTGCTACTCTCCCCCTGAGTCTCTAATCAAGCTGCTTCATCACTCCTGCAGCTGTCTTTGGTAAATATTGCCTTAACGTGGTGCCTGGCATGTACGCTGATATTCTCTCTTACTGCATTCCACTTTCTTCAGGGCTCTGTAGACACACCCACATGCAAGCCTCCTCCATGTCTGTGTTATTAGTGTCTGTATGTGTGTGTGCACATGTGTGAGTGGTGGTCATTAGTACCTGTTGCGTTGGTCTCCTGCTGCAGCAGCAGCTTCAGGTCGTCCACGGAGGAGATGGGAGAGTTCCTCACCAGGTCGACCAGTGATGCAGGCAGCGGATCGCCCTGTGGAGACGGACAACAGACAGCTGTAATGTACTAGTCTGGAATAACTTTTACTGTGAAGTACGCTACAAAACCTTCGGGTGTGATTACAGTGAACTGAATCTATAGCTGCGTCCTAGTTCAAGGACTGAATTCACCTAAATCTGCATTTTTTTCACCTCATGCTTTGGTTGCAATCATCTTCATTGCCACTCAGATGGTAACAGTTGCTGGACTATCAGACATGTTATGCTAAGTAGCATCGCTTGAGGCAGTTTAGCAGACTTCATACAGCTCCCTGTGAAGCAACAGAAGGCTTTAACATGTTCAAGTGTATTCCCTATGATCTGTAAACACATTTTGATGTGTAAATTCAGTGGAGTTCCCCTTTAAGGCGATTTCAGTCACTAGGTTTTTTCATCTATTAGGGAAAATCAGCCCCTGAAAACCTTTGCACACATCTGAATAATGGAAACTCGACTGTTTCTTCTTTTTCATTAGAAGTGGATACGTTGTTTGTTGCAGACCGCAGGAAATTTAAAGCTACCTTGCTTTCACTGATATGGTAAAACTACTGTATCACTAAACTTGTCCCAGTTTGTCTCTGGTGTTGAAACTTTGTTGGCCATTTGAGGGCTTAACATGAATTCAAATTGCTGCTCTTTACAAGGCGAGCTGTTTGGCTTGGGACAGAAATGCATGGCGGACCCTGAACTGTGACACAGTTATTATTTCGCACAGCGGCAGGGAGGAGTCTCTTTGTAGAGGAAAGAATGTATTTGTTGGGAAATAACACTTGTGTGTACCACATATATACAAAATAACACACAAGCTTCCTGTGTTGTTTTGTTGATCAAGATTGTCAGTTAATTTTCTTCATCATGGGGATTACATTGAAATGGAAATGCCCCTTGGTATCTGCAAAACTAGAGAGAATTATTTATCCTTGCAAGGTTTTCTAAAGTTCACCTAGTTTGAACCAATCTGAAAAATCAAGAGAATGTGCAAGAGAGCAAACAGAGACAAAGGACAAAGAGAAAGACATACAAAGAAACAGAAAAAAAGGTGGCTGCTGTACAATATCTGAGTCCTTGATCTCCAGTCAAAACTTGCTCCAGTTTCACTTCCTCCTTCAAATGAAGTGTTGGTTGTGATTGGTGTTTGTTGCTGCTGTTGTCACTCTCTCCCTGTCTGTTTACCCACAAACACCACTGTTGCTCCTGATGTGATGCAGGAAATTAGCCTCTCTCTCCCCTCCCTTTCTCTTTATCGCACCGTTTTTGTTCTTGAACGTCATTCGCAGTTCATTATCTAAACTCATGCCTCAGCAGTAACGCATCAAGAAAAAAAGTTGACGCTTTCTCAAAGTTATTCTTACAAAGACTTGGAGGGAAATAAGTTCTGAAGTTTAGAAGACATTCATGTTCTAAAACACTAACTTTGAAATGTAAAATATTATTTAACAAGGTTACGTAAGTAATTTAATCATCGCTCAAGAAAAGAGAAGGAATGTGATGTTTTAATGAACTTTTAATGAATGGCATTGCAGGAATTCATTACAGATTCAGCGTGGCTGTTTTTAAGGACAGACTCCAGTGGTTTCTTTATCGAGATCAAAGACAGATGACTCAGAAGTCTGTGGCATATTTTGCTTTGCTTGGCTGTAAGTCGATACTATCTCACAGCAGTTCGAGCAACATTTGATACAGTCACATGCCAGAAAGATGCCAAAACAAATTAAGGAGGGTTACGAATGAGGGGATAACTCTCAGAGAGAAGGGAGGCTGGGTGAGATGTTAATCTTCTCACTTTGATAATAATGTAGAATTTATGACAATGGATATAACATGTTTACAGTAGCTTCAGTAAATGTTTCGGCCCCAGTAGAAAAGATCGCTCCCCAAAAACGGGGAAAAAGCATGTCTTAATCTTGCAGCTAGTCAGATGATTTATACATGCAAATGGAGAATGATTTCCTGTAGTTGCTGCTGTTTGTCTTGTAATCTTTGTCCTGTGGTCATGTGGACCTTATTCATGGACACATGAATGTCCCCAAGCTGCAGATGTTCCAAATGATTCCAAGGAAACAAAACATCTAACTGATAACGTGTTATTTTCTACCTTGGAACATTGCGCTCTGTTGGTGGCATGATTTGGCTGAATGGTAAATCTTGTTTTAATCTACCTAATTCAATCCTATAAAGAAAATCCCAACAAAACTACAACTACCAAGTTTAGCTCAACCTCACTTCTTCTAACTTTCCAATCCAGTCTGTACTTCAGTCCCTCGTGACACGATAAGACCAAACACAGCAAGTGTTTGTTTTATTGTCTCATGGTAAGGACGGTATTTGTACAAAATCCAAAATTTTTGCAAAAAGAGAATAGCAAAGCACAATATTTAAAGAGTTGTTACTGCTGTTTGAAATGATTTTACACCCTACATTGAATAACTGCTTTTTTGCCATAAAATCAATAAAACAACTGTCTTATGATGATGAAGGAGTTATGAGAATTTGTAATAAAGTGACTTGATTAGTCAGATTTGCAACTCAAGACACAAACACATACACATACATTTGATGTTACATATCCTGAAATTTGTTCTGAAAGTATAGTATATCACATGAACAGTATATTGTGCCATACAGTCCAATTTTTCTTATATTGGTGTTCAAAGATGTAGAAAAGTCAAAATCCTGGTGGAAAAAGACCACCAACCGTTTGCATGGTGGCTTCAAAAGTGGCTGAATAGTGAAATGAGGAATTTTTTTGTAGTATATTTTATATTTGTCCATTTTGGAATTATTTCTAGAAAGATTAGCACTGCCTCCAAGTCCATCCCTATATATAGAATCTCTGGTTGTCTGAGATGTTCCTTATAACTTCATTTCCCCATCTAGCTTTATCCTCCCTCTTCCCCCTCTGTCTGCTTTGTGGGCGGCGATGGCTCAGGACACCTGGATGACTTTCATGAGCCATTGGCTGACCTAGTTAAGCAAACACACACACATACACAGGCGCACACACACACACACACACACGCACACACTCGCCCCCTCTTTTCCCGTTGACGTACAGATGCTTAACCACTTAACTGTCCACCCAATTTGTCCAGAGAGCCTCACACACACACTCACATGGAGAGTGTTTTCACTCAGCAGCAAGCTACCATTACAGTCCCAGTGCTAATCGCAAACACTCAACCACACACATGAACAAACACACACACAAATTAGAGAATGGAACACAGACAGGAAATAGTTCCTCACATGGACAAACAAGAAACCGCTTGTTAAAAAAAGGACCAGAATTGGACAACAAGCTAATAACAGTGGTTTGTGCAGAGGACTTAAGTTCCTCATTTGCTATCTAAGAAGCACACGCACACACATTTATGCACACAAAAACAGCCCTCTCTCATTGCTTTTCCTCTTTGTGAGGCCAGTAAATGCCTCTGCTCAGCGTTGTTATGGAAATCTTGGCATTTTTCATATCTTACACTGCGTGAGACTGTGTAGCTGAGCTTAGGGGTCAAAAAGACTGTCTAGTAGGATGTCATGATCTACAAGCAGGTCATACACACACTCATGAAACACACACACACACACACAGACACACACACACACACACACACACACCGACACACACACACACACACACACACACACACACACTGCCTTGGAGGAAGCCTGGAAGGCAACGAGATTGTATGGAATGTTTGAGGAGAAAGGTGAAGTGTAATGGAATGTAATTATGGGGCCGGCTGGCTGCGCACACACACACACACACACACACACACACACACACACACACACACACACACACACACACACACACACACACACACACAATCAAACAGACTCGGCAAGAAGAAAAAGTAAACACACAAAAAACAGAGAATCTGCGTGTGTGACGAGTGACTCATAATCACACCATGGTGTCACAACACATGCCTTGTTTTATCAAAGGTATGGCAGGTTGCCAATTTGCTGCTGCAAAAACTCAATAGACTCGCAGAGCTCAGTGGGTTCTCTCTCACCCACACACCAATACACACAACAGGACAACTGAGAGACACCCTCCCACCCCCGGCTGCAAGGATGAGGCTGATGGATGGAAAGACGGCAGAGAAGAGGAGCAGAAAGAAGAGCAGAGTGGAGGAGTTCAGCTGAAAATAATGAGAAGCAAGACTGAACAAAGTGATTGCAAATGCAGTGTCAGTTCTGATTTAAGCCTTGATTGGACTCTCTTGCGAACGTGCATACGGACATGTAGTTGCTGTTATTGTATTACTTTCTAGCCTGTTTGGAGTCCACTTTGAGGACATGCACAGCACATTGGCATCAACATATCGCACACATGCACACTACCGCCCTTGTATTGTAGTTGCCTCATGGACATACAACTCGGGCAGCACACGGACATCTACAGTGGAGTCCACGTGGACTCTCTTGGGCAGATGACAAAGTTTACCTCATGTGGACCCTTGTGGAGGCAGAAAGTACAACACTGGCCTGATGGTACGAATGCACAGAGGCATTTTAAGATGCAAGGATTTGCACTGCTTCCCAGCACTGGATATTTGATAGTCGTGCAACTACATACGGTTGATAACTGAAGGTTGCTTTAACAGGAAACCGATACAAGCTACATCCTCCTACAACTGTGAAAACACTGGCTGCACTTGACTGGATGAATGCTTCACTCGTATGGGGTCTGATCCTTGATTTAAGTGTAAAACTGTGTTTCTGAATACATTTGAGGTGAGAAATTGAGCCACGCAGCTGTTGAATCCATCTACATTTTAGATCAACAATGGTTAGTTTAAAAGTTTTTACAAAATTTTCATAAAACAGTCTTAACTTTATACAAATGAGAAGCAGCCAACACGATGCCCCATCCCTCGAAACGCAAAGCACCGCTACAAGAATGAGCATTTACATAGACACAGACATGGAAACTACGGATCCTGTGGACTCGTATCATTGGATGCCTTCAAGCAAGGCAGTAAACCTTGTGCTTGCACAGTGTGGAATAAATTCATTAAAAAAGACTCTAAAAACTTAATGCAGTTCTACTACAGAGGCATAATGGCTGTATGAATTTGCACAATGACCACCACACTAAAGATGAAATGATTGATCAGTTAGCTAGCTAGCTAGTCATTCAGCTTGCTGACTGCTCATTTAAGTCAACTGTTGAGCAAAAATGCTAAAAATACTAAAATACCTATCACTTCCTGCTTCTCTTTTCTGATCTGCTGCTTTTTTTGTCTTGGGAATATCTTTGGGTTTCAGACTGTTATTTAAACAAAATGAGCAATTTGAGGAGATTACTTTGGGCTTTAGGAAACTTTAAACCTTTAACTAAAAATACTTTTTAAAAAATCAATTATGGAAAGAACAGTCCTATACAGCAGAAATACCAGTGTTATGACAAGAAGATCAAGATTTGTAAAATAGGTCAGGAAGCTTCTTTGTTAAATGTTAGGTCTTGTCATCCTCTGTAAACTTTCAAAGTGACTGAAATCTCAAAACAAGTAAATTAGCACCATTGGCTTTTAGCAAATAGTAAGCTAGCTGATATCATTAGCTCAAAGTAAAAGCCTTCCAGCTCCTGAGAAAGCAAGGAGGCATCACTGGAGGGCTTTTAATGTGAAGCACTGGTGGGCACAAAAATTAAGCATTTTAGCCTGCAGAGTTGTCACACTGTTTAATTAAAGTTGGCCTAAATTCAATGTATATTTGCAAAGTTTTCCATGCTTTCTTCAAACAGAAGTTACATAGCACTACAGAAAGCAGAAAATAAATCAGGATTTGTGTTAACTCCAACATTAATTTTGACTTTGGATCACTCTTTGCAGGATGTCCAACAACAGACAGTAATATGCATGGATTCATCATGGCTTCTCACCATTGCAATGTCTAAAACATATACACAAATTGCATATTTTCTCTCCTTCTGCAGCTCTCTAATTTTCACACCTGTTTTAAGTGTAATTATGATCCACAAATCCATCATTTCTTCTATCATTCACTGTTATTCCTATCAATAAACTGTCCAGTGGATTCTCTGACCAGATTTTTCCTCAGAAACTGCACCACACCAGGCTTACAAGGCTACAAATACTCTTATGTGCCACTGCGCTTTTTCTATCTGACACACTCTGCATGCTCAGAGGCAAAACCCCCCTGCATCACACACAAAAAAAACACAAGCACATATGTCCACTAACACATACGCATCTACACCCGGCCATGCATCCAGATGTGTGCACACACAAATACACACACTGCTACACGGCACACAAAGTCCATGAAATCCCTGGCAGATTAGTTGTTGTTCTTATGTAAAATGGATCAAGCCACCGGGCAGCAGCAAATCATCCCAGCTCGCCCGCAGAGACAATAGTCAGACAACTTGTTCAAAAGCCACCAATCAGCAGTTGTGATCTGAACAGCACATCATGAAAGAATTGAGGTCTGACATGATGTGTGAGTACTTTTGTGTATTCGACTCCAGTACCATTTAAGTGGATTTAAAACAGAACCATAACAACTCCCAGTGTGTGCGCATTCATGCTTGTGTGTGCATCCAGCAACATATTGTATAAGCAGTGAGGTTTGACTGGATTACGCACAACAGCTGTTTCAAAATGATTTCTGCCTCATACATTATGATGGTCACACTTATTAAATCAACCTCAGTGAAGTTGACGTTTAATGACTTTGCAGAATAATCTGAGCGTCTGGACAGACACTGGACAGTGACTGGACAGTCTTAGTTCAGAATAACGTCACATTATAACATGTCAGACGTCCACAGTGAGGCCTTAAGCTGCAGCTACAGTCATCATGTGCTTGACATTGAGCATGCTAATGGCTACACTGATCATCCTACAGACAAAAGGGTCACAAGTTTAACTTTCGTGACAGCTAGCATCCACCCAGTGACCAGAGTCCAAGATACTGAGCCTCTTTAGCTGCAGCTCACTGTCACTGAGCACTGCAGAATGTTCGTGGCATCTCAAGGAGGACTCCGTTTGTCATTTCCAGTAGTTTAAGGAAGAGATACTGTGAGATTACTATGTGTGTGGTAAAAAAAAAAAAGAAGTGGAACAAATGTGCCAAAGAGCAAATCAAAAAGTCCACTAAGGTTCTGTCTGTCCACATTCACCTCAAATGTTCAAATGATAAAGCAAGAAAGTGACACTAATGAAACATCTAAAAAAAAAATAAAGTAGTTTCACTGTGGTGTATTCTTCAGTTGTAGTAATTGTGACACTCTAGAGGCCACAGTTCTTTTTAGCTCTTCATCTAAGCTGAATCACATAGATGCTGAAACTTAACTAGACTTTAATCATAGCGGTGGCACATCAGACAGTGTTGATTTGGGTGCTTGTGACACCCATATGACCATTCAGCTAGCAACAATGTTTTCTGTTATTTAAAAGTGAAGCTTATTTTTTTAGAGGTCATCTGACAGCTCATCCACATGACAGAGAAGTGTCGGAGGAGACAGAATGAGGGTGTGAAAGCAGAACATGTGAGACATTTGTGAACCATCTAAAGGAAAAAGTCCCATAATTAAGTTTGTTCAATATTCATGTCAAGATGAGGTGCTCAGGCGACATAACTCACTGCCGCATATGACCTGCAGTCATATATACTACAATATTCAGCATCATTTTTGTCAAATTATGGCCTTCAACTCGTGTAGACATGCTGTCGCTCCTCTTTTCTTTAGGTATATTTATGTCAACAGGTGTCTGATGGAAACATGGGCAGGAATAATGGAACTGCACAAACTGCACTTTAAGAATCCACCCCAGAGAGAAATGATTTCAGCAGTGTGGTGATAACAGGACCACGGTGTTCTGGTGTAACAATGAAAATAGCAGCTGTATTCCTGGATGGATTTTTGCTGCGGTTTCGTACCATCGTTTAACTCCTGCTGCTGGGACATCAGCTAAGGCCCTGCCTCTCCCTCTCTCCCTCTCTCTATGACATTATGACTCCTCCTTGCAACACTTCAGGAGCATCAGTCATGTAACAAGAAGATGAACGGCAGTGAGAAACAGATACCACACATGGCACAGAGGGAAAACTGGATAGACTGGTGCACACACATACTCACACGCAAACACAATTAATGCATTTCCTCTCGTTTGTGCCTTGCACTTGAGCAGGTACAAGAAAGATCCAGTCCACAGTTTGCAGAATAACCTCAGGGGATGTCAAACACTCCGTATTAGTGAAAGAAAGTCTCACCAGTCAAGATGCAAAATATTTAAGTTACATCATGAACACACAGCCATTTTTGCTGTTACATGCACTGAAATTCAATCTTTGCAGAGATTCCTCTGGTGTTCTCAGGTTAGATCTGAGGCAGGATCAATGCAGAGAGAGAGAGACATCCTCACGTCCACATCAAAGCCATTTAGATGGCAATGGACCCAAACTAATGATCTTTTCTGTCTTTTTCAGTCTGTCTCTCACAGACCGACACCTTTTTTTCCCAACTAAACCAAGGATGAAGTGGAGGTACAAAGAACCGTGTTTTTCTCCAAACAGTGTTGGCAGACGTTAAAAATTAAGAAAACTGACAAAACTTATATTAGAATATAAACAGCTTAATCAGATATTAACATTATTTTCAATTACTGATTTTCTTATCTTGACTAAAGCAGTTGTACTAACTCTTCCACCATTAATGCATTCATCATAAAATCAGTAGTTCGCAGACAGCCATTGGTACTGCTATTACGCATTCCTAACCCATGTCCGCTGGTTTTCCTTCACCGACTAGAGGTCATATGTTTACCGGCACATCTCCGGGTCTTACCTCAGCGCCGCCGAGCCGCAGATGGGCCGCTAAAAGCGCAGCCAGCAGCAGCAGCAGGAACCAGGACCTCATGTTGCCGCCCAGCCTGTGGAGCCGCAAGCGACCGGCTGGGCATTTAGCACCTCGGCGTCCAATCCCCCGGCTGCACCGAGCCTCGTCCCGGTTGTCGTGTGCTGGCCGCTGGTGCAAAGCACGCACTCTTAAATATCCCAAATGTGTCACTGCCTATAAGCGCCGCTTGTCCAAATGTTTGCTCACGGTGACTCACACGCAGGCGAGACGTCTGACTCTGT
This sequence comes from Amphiprion ocellaris, assembly GCF_022539595.1. Classification (NCBI taxonomy): domain Eukaryota; kingdom Metazoa; phylum Chordata; class Actinopteri; family Pomacentridae; genus Amphiprion; species Amphiprion ocellaris. Next base: position 38,789,762 of record NC_072769.1, read on the forward strand.
CCATACCACTGTTTGAAAACTCACTAAAGGAGACGTCAAGGGTAGCCTACAGTGGGACAAGTGCGTAATGCACGGTGTTATAATACACAATTGCAGTCACACAGTTCCTCATATATCAGCATGCAATTCAAGAGACACTCCTAATAAATCTCTCCAAATACGTAATTAGAAATGTTGGTCCGCATGTGCCAAAGTGTCTGTGTCCACCTTCCAGACAAAAATCCAGTCAAAAATAGTCAGATTGTAAACTCCCGGTCCAAACGCGCAGTTAAATGTAACTATTGTGCAGCTTTGTGCTCCTTACATCTCCAAACGTCCGTGCGTAAAAGTTGGTTCACCTTGGAACGCTGCTACGTGCGTAATTCTCTGGACTCTCCAGTGCAAAAAAAGAAGTCAGATTATTCTCATCCCAGCGCGATTCGTGTCACTGCAAAAAGCGTCTAATCTAAGTGGTTTTCTATTTAGTAGCGGCTCCGTGTGTATTTCACTCCCGTCTCCGTGTCTCTGTTCCCTCCCGGTGGTCGCTCGTTCATCCGTTGGATCAGGTTCTTCTCGCCCCTCGCGCCTCTCCTCTCTGGTTGCGCCTTGAGCGCTGAGCAGCTTTTCCTAATAGAAGCAGGGCCTCCCTCCTCAAGTTTTATGCATCAAGCTCCGCAGAGAAACATAGACTGGTTCCAGACACGGGACGCTTTTGCTTTCAAAATAAAACCAAGTAAGAGGCATTAAAACACTGCAACCCTGTTATCTCCATGTTGAAACTGTTTTTAACGGCACCAGCAGGACAAAACATGACTGATTGTTATAATAAAGGATGACTACACCAGATAACATAATTCGAAGTCTTTTGCAGAAATTAAACGGTTTTGTAAATAAAGTACAACGCACATCTTGTCCAGCTGATTATTAAGATGGCAGTTCTAGATTGTATAAAACCTTGTAAGTTGAAGCAAAAACATTTCACGAGTACGATTGCACTAGTGAAATTGTCATTTATCAGATTGCTTTAAAACATGTTGCTTTTTATATGATGTATAGTATATACTGTAGGCACGTTATCATTTTATTTTGAAAGTTCCTGAATGGAAGTTAACATACTCACATGGCTAAAATGACAGTGGTCCTCAAGTTTGCACCAGGGCCCCTGGTCGTCTCTTCTTGAAGGCAGGTCTTTCCACCTCCTTATTGGGTGTAAGGAAACCTAAGTGCCCATGGGTGCTCTTAAAGGGAAAATTTGAAGGTGTGATTATTAATCTGCAGTAATCACACCTGTTTTCTTCCAAGTGATCATAATAAACACCTATTTTTGTATGCTTTATATGATTTAAACATAATTCATCAGTAGCTATTAAAATGTACATTTAGTTATTTTGTTAGTCTGTTTAATTGCGGACATTAAAGAAGAGAAAAAGCATAGCAGCTGGTGATTTTTTTACTGGCATTAGAATCCAGGATTTTACTTTTGGAGGTGCCTATGAATATGCAGGAAAGACAAGTGTGATATCTAGTGGGTTACACTAAGGCCCATAAACTAACATTGTCATGGCATTTCCACCTTGAAACTGTAGTGTACCAATGGCAATCTCAAAACCATAACACTCAATATGTAACAAACCCAATGAACCAATCCCGTCCACTTGCAAGCTGAGACTTCCTGTATCCTTGATCTTCTTCAGAACCGGCTTCCAGGTTTCCAGCTCAAACATGTATTAGGGCAAGAATTATGTAGAGCTGCACATTCTAGAGGAAGCGATGATGTAGAGTTATATCTCAGTCATTTAAAGGCAGGAAAGGATTATGTTTATGGAAAAAAAGCTACTAAATATCTACCTTTAATATGCAGATATGAGTTTTTAGGAGTCAAGTAAACAAACAATAGATGAGTTTGGGAGGAATATTGGGAATTTTAGAGACATATTAGATTTTAGTTGTGAAAACATTTGTCTGTTTTTGTCCCTCCAATGTAAAATGGAGAAAAGTGTATTACATCATCAGCAGATTCGGCTTGTTTTGTAAAGTTATGAGTCAGAGCTGAAGCAAATGGTTTTAACTCCAAGCATTTGTTATAATCTGCTGGGATTATTGTTTGGACTGAAAGGCGGGGCATGGCAAACAGGGAAAAACAACAGAGAGAACCAGAAAGTTTGGACAATCCTATGACCGCATTTCCAAATCATTTTACTGCACTGAATGACCATCCTGCTGCTTCAGCTGATCAGACAGATCGTCTTTAAAAACACATAATGGTGCCACAGCTGATCGGGTAATATCTAATTTAGTGTGGGTTTTCAACGTGACCTCAACAAAGCTCAAATATTGTGCTTTACAGGGAATTTTAGATAAATATGCAACTAGGGATGCTTTGTGCTCTACTAACCACTGCTGATAGTATTTTCAGTGTGATAACTAGCTAACAGTCACGTCACAACCAGCTGATTGTGATCACATTTTCTTATCTTGAAGGGAGCTAATGTTGTAAGCAAATAATACTGATCTATGATCACCACATCGACACTTAACACTAAGAATATCTAAAAATACTGATGGCATTAGCTAAGATATACTTACTTATACAACGTTTGTAACTTCTGAAACATGCAGCATCAAGTGACAAGCCACACATATTAATCTGGGGAACAAACATGAGACACATTTCCGATCTCTTCAGTTTTTGTCTCTGTTTATCTCCTTGGCTGGCCTGGAAGGTCGCGTCCTGCTCCGTGGACAAGTGTCATCAATATGTTTTGTTTTGAACTGAGAAGATCTCTGACTAGAAGATAAATGTGCTCTCATTTCCAGAGTAGACAGCAAGTGTTTTCCAGGAAGCTCGGTGTTTCATTGAGGGGTCACGGCTGGATGGGTCGCTGTGGAAGCTGGGGGTCACGGTAGATTCTTCCTCCCTGCAGAGGGAAGACAGAGGAAGCAGGCTGTTCTGTATAGCTATTCCTGGACTACATGCACATACACACACATATATATCCACCAATGTAAATGCTGACCTTTTACCTTCATGCAGCCTACAGAGTGACTGGCAGACTGAGGGGACACGCTGCTGTCACTGACAGGATGAAGAACGACCCCTCAACCCAACGGTGACCACAGTGTACATGTACAGTATGTGTGTGTGACGACTTGAAAGCATATCAGGTTTACAGTGTTAGTTGCCATCGGTCCTCCTGGAATTCCTGGTATGTCATAGAGGAAGGAGATGTAGCTTACCATGCAAATGTGCGTGTGTTTGAGCAGGTGAAATAATGTGGGACTTATCCACAGCTTGCACAGCTGTCCATGACATTGGGAGACACAGGTGTGTGATGGTCGCCTCTATTTCTGTCATCACAAAGCCGGGGGCAGCACAAACACAAATGCAACATCATTTTCATAAAATAATTACTACTAAGCAAAATAAATCAAAGCAAAAAACATCAGTTGTGGGACTGGAATACAAAGCGTAACTCTTCAGTGAATCAATAAATAAAACAAATCCACTTTTTGGTGGATCAATGGATCATTATGAGCGTATGAACATTATTTGGTTTTGCTTTTGGTTAATTTTGAGGGAATTATTCAATTATAGACATGACTGAAATGAACAACACTTTTATTGCAAGTGGAGCTTTTGTTAGGCTTTATATTTCTCTTTAAACACTGCAATAAAGGGACCGATCAAATTTACACGAGGATGTTTTGACTACTTAGTTGCCTTTTTTGTTGCTGTTGTTTTTGCAGAAGGGTGTGTATATTCACTGAGGTATTCTAGAAATAAACAATGTCAATGTTGACAGGTTTTGTTTGATTGGCTACATCCTGTCAAAACATTTGTCTTTATGCCCAAAACAGCTCCACTGTTGTCCACAAACTGTTGAAATGGTACTCCGGAAATGTATTATCATTATTAGAAAGTTGGGACAAACTCAAAAGAAAAAAAAAAAAACATCAAAAAGACAAGATTTCCCAAAGCTCAACATTCTTTCCATAGACCTTTTCATACTTGATAAACACCAGCTTCAGGTTAAAATGTATACTGGTGGAGCCAAACTCTCATAACTTCATTGGGTCAGTTTCTCAGGTTTGAAAAAGCTCTTCAGAGCCCTTAATCTGGCAAAATTTTAAATGCTATCACTATTTTAAAAGGTGAGTTACATAAAAATACACACATTTTGCAGTTGTCATGAATGCGTTAATTTGTTACAGAGACTGGAAGCATTTATGTACCAGTTTGTAAACATGTTTATTTTAGACATTTTAACATGGGGGTCTATGGGGATTGAATCACTTTTGGAGTCAGCCCCAAGTGGACATTAGAGAAACTGTAGTTTTTGCCACTTCTACATTGGCTTCAACTTTGTAGCACCGCTTGTTAAGAACTAATTTTATTTTTACTGTACAAAATTCTGACTTCTGAACTCAAATCAAAGGCAGGATACATTTCTAGCTCTAGCATTTGGCATTTGTCCAACCCAACACTGCCATTTCCCTTTGACCTTAACCAAATCTTAATCTAAACCCTAAACACATCTCATAGTCCTTGAACAAGTCAGCATGGATGAGTAAACCTGTGTTGTGTGTGCACATGTCTGTTGGAGGTGCATGACTAATTCTCTCTGACACATTTACTGACTGATTACATGCTTTAAGATGGATAAATGTGTCTTTATTGTGGCCCAGACTCACTGAATTTCACAAACTGTCATGACATCAGACCAAATAAGACAGACTAAAAAAAACTCTTTCTGACTCTTTCTGATCCAAGGAGGTTTCAGACACATTTTTATTTAGTTTAAAGCACCTCCTTATTAAGTTAGTTCAAGTTAAGCTCTCTGTTTCATATTCTTTGAAGAGTTTGTCTTTTCAGTTTCATTTTTTCACTGATTTGTTTTTTCTTTTCAACTTTCAACCCTTTTCTTTCTATTTATAAACCCTGTGAGTCTGTGCAAGAGCGTTAATTAACTTCCTGTCCAATATCCTGATCTAATTAATAGACTGAGCGTCTTACTCCCTCTACTCTTGCCAACTTCCTCTGTCACCACCACAGCCAGTTGCAAGATGAGGCAAACAGCAGCTGAACTCCCTCCAAAGTTCAAACTTGGGTCACAGAGTCAAACCACGACCTCTGAAGCTTGTTCTGGTGATGTCACGACAGTTTGTCTTGATTAGGGTTTATTAAATGTGTACTAAATCATCCGTGTTGAATCTCACACTATTTGAGAAACTTTGGTTTTGGCTGCTGTAGGTTACTCTGACAGAAAACGGTTATTATTCAGAGATTGTTCTTTGTTTGCACTGGCAAGTGGGGTGACAACTGAGGCCAGAGATGGCATCATACATAAAGCGTGGGAAAACCATGCCTAGCCTTAAGGCATTATAACACAAAATAACTTGGTTTGAGAAAGGTGTCATCATTGGAGACTCTTCAGAACAACTTCACACTTCATTTTAACATGTCATATTCCAAAGTTTTTCAATGCAGTGAATCACTCTGATGCACTTATGTTATGGACATCCAAGTCTTGTTCCACTGTAGGTGAACACAATTCTCTCGCTGTATGAAAGTGTCTACCAAGTAAATGCAATTGTAACCCTCCAGGGTTTCCTCTACATTCATTCTGCAGCGGCGGCCCACTGCTGCTAAAATCCCAGCCACCGCTCCTTTCAATTTAAATTTTTTATTTTTAATCGTTGCAAATACACCACCGCCGCATGTCTCCACCTTCACAGCAGTCTTTCACTGTGTCCGGTACTCGCGAGTACTAAGGTAAACTACAGATAACTATCTTGCTCTCAGTATCTACTCTTTTTTTGTTTATGTGTGGTGGTTGCGGTGGTGGTGGTGGTGGCGGTGGCTCGGCAGCTCCCCAGGAGAGCCTGCTGCCGCTGCTGGAAAAAATCCTAGAGGAAACACTGCCCTCCCTTTTGGTTCTAACACCTTAAGGTGTAATTCAGGTTTGGGAAAGAACTTTGTTAAGAATACAGTCACCCCAAAGACACACAATGACTACAGATTGTAAATTTTTAGGAAAAAGTATATTGAACCCACATACAAAATTGAGCTCATGAATGTTGAAACGACCAAAACATCGTTTCCAGTGACAGTTCACGATAATTACAATTAAGTCCACCAACAGTTCCAAGGATTAAAATGTCTTTGTTCACCCACAACTGGGTGAACAGCCAGGAAAATCAAACCCAAACCCCTGGACAAAAAAAAAACAACCAAAAAAGAATATTGAGTGCACTCAGAGAAAAAAGATCCTACCGCCCTCTTATAATGAATGTCTGGCGAGACGGTCCGAGGTGATGGCTGATCCCAGTGTGATGGAGATGTGGACGTGGATGGACATCAACACAAAGTGGCAGATGGATGAAAATCCCGCTGAAGAGAATCCTCAGAAAACCAGCCTACATGGATGTGGAGGGCAATTACTCATACAATCCATAATAAGTGTCCAATACATTTACTCCAGTAAAGCTGCCATTCTGCCAGTCCTTTCTTGGCTCATAACAGGCTATACACATAACAATACAACATATCATAGATGAACAATATAACCTTTTGAATCTAAATGCATCCTTCCCTCATCCTACAGGCCATAATGCAACACATTTTACAGTTTAACACAACACTAAGACTCAGTAACTCAGTCTAACTGCATGAAATGTACGCTAGCATTTGAACATATGTAGCATCTAACTAGCCAGCACCGAGTGGAGATCCTTCATTTTACACAGCAAATTACTCAAATAGTGACAACATACAACTCAGTAAACACATAAAACAGTTAACAGATATCAATGGAAAAGCATTTAATTCCTGTCAAAGTTATCCCGACTGGTTTTTTTAGACAGACTATGGCTCGTGTTTCCCGTTTTTAGCTTGACTTCGCTAGCGTTAGCATGCTATGGTAAAACCTTGAAGAACATCCATAACTCACCGGAATATCGATTTCTACGTGATTCAAATGTGTCTGATGGTTCTTGTCTACTTCCGTAACGTCTGCAGTTAACTTTCTCTTTTATGGTCTGTTTTCTAAGTAAATCCAGCTCTAGCTCCAGCGTAGCATCCTCGCAGAGAAAGAAAAGATGGCGTATTTCGGAAAGATGACCACCCCGAACACTTTTTCGCGCACTAAGGAAACTTATCAAATTCAACATAAAGGACAATAGCGGCCTTCTACTACCACCTTGTGGCCAATTTAAGGTACTAATTCTCCTGAGAAAAAAGGCAAATTAAGGGACTAACTCAAAATACTGTCTAAAAACACATTATTAATAACCTGAGGTTATCTACCCGGGTTACACAATGAAATGTTATGCTGTGAGGAGATACATACGCATAGAGTTATATTAGCAACAAGAAAAGCATTCAGAGAGCGCAGTACTCCGCCAAGGCTGCTCAGTCATCATATCATTTCCGAGAAACAGGAAATGTTTCCCATCACGTCATAGCTTTACCTTACTGGGAGCAAATATGTTTCTATCGTAAAGTAATGAGAATGCAGTTTAGTTGTTCAGGAACATGATTTTGGAGAGACTGGATTGCCGTAACCTTTTTTTAATCAGCCCTGACAGATCAAATTGTCTCTATAAACTCAGTTCTTTGACATGTTATCATCATCATCGTGGAAATTAAGTACAACCAGAAAAATCCATCCATATAATGCATTTGCCTTGCATTGCTTTGATACTTCTTCATGTGTTTAACTTGTAAGATATTTAAATGCTGCCTCTGCTAACATCTTTTGGAGCCCACTGTCATGGTTGAAGGATTTCAGAGGATTTTGGTACCAAAGACTTCATTTGAACTGTTTGTATTCACTTTATTCTTTTCGACAATCTAAAACAGCACTTAGATGATTACCAGACACTACACATTTTTCACGGAAAGCCAGACTAATGACCTTCTTTGCTGAGTACCAGCTGCAAAATGCTGGTCACACCTCCGCTGGATATTTGGACGCTCACACACTGAGCAGGCGGTGTCTGAACTACAGTTGGCCTTTACACTGAAAGGGTAATAAATTCATTATTGTATGATGAAATGAATAGCTGGGCAAAGAAAATAAAATTTCAGTCTACACTGTCTAGACTTGCAGCTGCACTCAGGGGTGAACCTTATCATCAATTTATCAGCGAAGGGAGAAAATGGCATAAAAAACATAAATATTTGTGCATGATTATTAATAATTCAGGCTGTGAATTTATGTCAGTAAGTTTTACTAGTGTGAGTTTGGTAACTTGGATCAAAGTGTTACTCGTGCTCCATCTCTGCCAGTGGTCTGATCAGTCCCATAAGAGCTGTCCTGCACAGTCTATATGATGTTCAGAGATCCCCAAAACTCACTGATCCAACATCAGTCAGTGATCTGAGCATGTGCATCAGCATGGGTGTAGCGTATGAAACCTCCAAAAAATGAAATCTAGCTGCTAATGCATCCAGTGGAAAAATGGCAAACAATACAATAATCACAATGGCACTAAGAATAGCAAAGTACAAGCAAGAAACCTTGCCAGATTGTTAGTATGACTCATTTCTGGTAGTCTTTTCCTCTCAGGTTTTGATTCAGATTCGACAGGCTCATACTCCATTTTGGGCCTTCATATTGTATTTGAACCAGCGCTAATCAATTGCTCAGTGTAATCAGGAAAACGTGAGTGCCCGTTTGCATTGTTGCGGCTCTGTGAATCACTTCACAGTTTCTTTCTCAAACAACGCTTTGATGAGATGGAAAGCGAATGAGGGACTACTGAGTCAAGGGGAAGGCGCGAGGGAGGAAAAGGCGGGGGGATGCAGCGAGGAGAGGAAAGGAGAGGGAGGGAGGCAGAATCACAACTGTATTGTTGTGTGTTTTCCCAACATCAACAGCAGAGGAAGTGGAATGGAGCAGCTAAATATACAAACAGCACAATGAAGCAGCGAGTGTGAAGCAGCTGTGGAACATGGCTGTCACCGGGTCCAGGAGTGTGAAACACTGACGACTGCCTTCTCTTTATACAGGAAGAGCTGATGGCGTGCACGCACAACTTTGCAGATACACCCACATATCCCAGCTGTCAGCACAGGCTCATACACAACATATCAACAGCTTTATATTATTTAGCCTATTAACTTCATGTTACATGCTACATATTCTACTGGGGCTTGCGAGGTACTTTGAAATCTCCTGTCTTCTACGTAGTCATTGATCTACATTCAGTTCTATGTTATTAAGTTCAGTAAACACAAAACTTATCAATATCATCTCAAAGAGTGAAGCTTTTAGTATGTTTCAGGTGAAATGACATTCTGAAACAAAGGCCAGGATTCACGTTGTAGCTAACGTAGAAGGACTCATAGGTGCAATATGATTGTACAATAATGCAAGTTGTCATGCCTTAGGAGACCTGCACAGTAGCTACTGGGAGAGTGATGAAAAGCTCCATTATCAAAATATAATAGGCTGCTATGCGGCACAGCTGGAGCATGCTTTGTTTAAGTTCATGATGGTCCCCTCACCAGGCTCCAGTGCTAGCCCTGGACCTACATCTGCTGGATTTCTACTCTGCTGTTAGACAGAAATGGGTGAACCAGGCGAACAAGCTCAGGAAGGTCACAGTTTTATCTGTTGGAGATGGTTACCGTGACTACCAGGTCCATTCTGGCTTGACTTTCCTTCCTTGTCCCCAAGGAGACATTAATAAGTTAATTTTTTTTTCATCTACTGTATTCATACATCCACCAAAAATTGTCAAGCATTATAAGAACAATGTTCTTATTATTATTGATGAAGTGTCAGTATAATTTTTGTTTTATTGCCCAGGCCTAATGGAATGAAATAAAATAATGATACATCTCTGCTATGTTTTAATAGACCAAATGTATCTGATAACCTAAGGAGTCATTTTCTGTGGTTTGTAATGCTAAAAAAAAGTGTATTATTATTTCATTGCCACTCTTTTTTTCAATGATTGTGTGTAAAGTAAAAGAGTTTTTGGGCTGGTGTCACATGATGACAGCAAAAGCTGCAGTGAAATGTTGCAGCAATAAGTCAAAACATCACAGCACTCTTCCTGGGAACTTGGTCCAGGTAAGTTGAGATAACTTGTTAAAAAAAAAAACTTTTAACAGTGTAGGCTAGTTAGCTAGATTTTCTTTGAACACCTTCGTTTTTAGAGAAAAAACTGATATTTTCAGCAATGAAAAGAAAACCCTACAAGGCTAAAACAAACATGGACAATAACAAGGATTCTCAGTTTGCCTACCAAGTTTGATTTTAACGTTTTTCAGCTACATCCAGAAGCCTATAGAATATCACTTGTCATGTAAATTGTAGGACATAAGGTAAAGAAAACCCCACTGTATCACATGTAAAAGTAGAAACAGAGGTACATAAAAAACAGTCAAACAATATAAATATATTTGTTTTTTATGTAGATACCATAACCATGAAGACTTAGATCTTATCAGCAACTGCATGTATGAAATTCACTGCTGAAAATATAATGCCATTGAGAACTTCATGTTTCACTGCCTGTCAGGATTCATGTGGTACGAGTTGCTTTTAAGAAAATTTATAGTTACTCATTGCTTTTATACATTTTTGGACAAGCATTTTTTTTATTCACATTTGCTTTTTTCATAGATGCAATTGATCTGAACACGATGTGAACCAGTACAGTACAGTTTCTATGTGTGTGTGTGTGTGTGTGTGTGTGTGTGTGTGTGTGTGTGCGCGTCCAGTCTCCTGTCCAGGTCATGTGGTAATTGAACCTCTCAGCCACTGGAAAAAACAGGAAGACATGCCGCAGACATTTTTCCTCATTACCTAGGCAACAACGGATGCAGTTGTTATGACTTTATATGGACCTGTTGTGTGACTTGAATTGTGATAAACACATGACAGCATGACTGGACAGCGTCATCTCCATCTCTGTTGACTTAATGTGTGCCATTTGAAGCACACTTTTATCCACAGAACCTGACTGAATCATGACTACTGACTATTTCCATCACAGGAGGTTGAGCAGCACAGGTCCATGTCACCTTTATCATCACTGCTATTGTTACCACATTTTTATTACCTACTTCTCAGCCTTTCTTCCCCTGCGTCACTCGCATATTACAGCAATTATTTCCACCGTTATTTTCCAATCTATCCAGGTTACAGATACTCCTCTTCAGTCTCCCTTCCTAATCCCATTATCATGGCTACAACCTAACGTCTTCCATGGAATCATATGAGGCCAGCTGAACTGCAGTCCAGCCTGCAAAGTCATGTAGTGATAACTTACTGTCAAATGTGCTGTTTTCTTCCGGTTTCTGCTCCTTATGATAGCAAAAACACTCAGGCTGCTCCTGAACACAGCTGCCTGCTGACCAAACTACTCTCAGCAGGACGATCAGACACCAGCAGTCACTTCATTTTTCACTGCTGATGTTCCTACTGTGTTGGTTAAACGAACTGCTGTGCTGGTCCTCACTCCCCAGCTGTGCCTGTCTTCATAATCATACATTTACTTTGTTTTCTATCATCTTTTTTTCAAAGAGAAACAGATGAACTTAAAGCTGCTTCTTTTCTAATCAAACTTCCCAGCACATACTGTGTAATCAGTTTATTTTTAAGATTGCTTTTTTCCCTCTGGTTTAGTTTACAAGGAAAACCTGCTACAAACCAAGGAGAATCAGAGAAAAAAATGCAAACAACAGAATTTAATATAATAAGAACAAGATGTTAATAGGAGCTCTGTCTGTTATATCATGTTTTAGTTTAGAATAATTCAGTTATGAAAGGTATAAGACTTTTCCTTTAAAAGTACAGCTCAGGGGCATTCGTCCCCACTTTAAATTTCAATGCTTTAATGTTGACTTTTTCTTCACCACAAAATGCCACCGCTGATCCCAAGAGCATATTCAAATATAGGGTTTTAATTGGGATGATTGAGGACAATTGTTTTCCATTGACAAAAATAGTATTAAATCTTCTGATTGTTTTTCTTTCATATCCGTCACAGGTGATTTTGCTCTGAGGTGATGTGTTGGTATTAATCACTGACTAAAGGACTGTTAACACAGTTTTAGGCTCAGTGATTGATGCTGTGGATGAAAAAGCATGACAGGTCTGAACTATGAGGGTATATATAGTTTAATGGGAGAGCATTTGACTACAAATCATGGAGGTGCTCTTACCATGTTTTGCTGGGACACTTTGCTGCTGGCATTCATGTGGATGTTGCTTTGATATATATCCTACAATTTGTTGCAAACAAAGCAGGCACCAAATGGAAACAGCATCCTAGATAACAATGCCCTTCTCTATTAGGACAATGAACACTGCCACACTGCACAAAGTGCTCAGGAGCAGGGGGTATAGCTCAGTGGTAGAGCATTTGACTGCAGATCAAGAGGTCCCCTGTTCAAATCTGGGTGCCCCCTAAGAATGTCAACCCTTTTTAATAGCATTTCTGTTTATTGGGATGTTGCATCTTGAAAAGAATCAGTGATCTGGAATTAGGAAACAAATGAACTAATAAACACGCAATACTGACCCTGCTAATAGACAAACATGTACTCTAATCCAATGCCTTGGTGCAACAATAGCTGGTTAAGTTCACCCTGTTAACCTGGAGACAGGATCACACTCTGCTGGAAAACATGGGTCCTGACATTCATGTCTGTGTTCCTTTGATATGTACCACTTAGCACCTACCTAAATATTTTAGCAGACCATCTCACACCCATGTATGGCAATGGTATTCTCTGATGGCTGTGACTTCTTTCAGCAGGATGATGCACACTGCAAACATTGTTAAGAAACGGTCTGAGGAACATGACAAAGAGCTTAAGATGTTGACTTGGCCTCCAAATTCCAAGATCTTAATCCAGCCTTTATCCAACTGAGCATCTAATAGATATGCTGGATAAACAAGTGTAGTTCATGAAGGCCCCAACTTGCAACTTCAAAGGCTTCCAGGATTTAAAGGATATTAGACTATATTAGGCAGGGGGTTTTAGTATTGTGGTCGTTTGGTGTATTTCCACCAAGAGAAGTAACTTTGTGGTACTTATTGATCAAAAACTATTGGTGTTAGACTCCTACACAGACCAGTGGGTGTAGCGCTGTGGTGGAGCATTTGATGGAAGATCAAGAGGTCCTTTTAACTTTATCAGGATGTGGCAGCTTAAATCAAATATACGTCTTTAATTCGGCCAGTTCCAAAGATTTCAGAAAAGCATAAATTAATATGCTAACACTCCAACACCATAAGCAGCAGCATCAGGTTCTATGTTCATTGTTTACTTGGGAAAGAGATGCTCCATGGGATGAAGGCACCCACTTATACATTGATGAAGACCACCTGAACCTCTTCATGGCAACTGAATTTCCTAATAGCAGTGGCTGTTTTATCAGCAGGACACTGTTCGCTGCCACCCTGCAAACTTTGCTCAGGACTGGTTTGAGGAACATGGCAAAGAATTTAAGGTGTTGACATGCTTGATTGGATTGAGATTCCCAGATCTCAATCTGATCAAGCATCTGTGAGATCTGCTGCAAAAACCAGTCAAATCCAGGAAGACCCCACCTTGCAACTTCAAGGCTTCCAGAGCTTAAAGGATCTCGGACAATATTAGTCAGGTGGTTTTAATGTTGTGGCTGTTATGGGTATTTCCCTCAATAGAAGCAACTTTGTTGTACTTATTGATAGAAAAGCACTGGTGTTCAACTGCAACACAAAAACAGGGGGTGTAGCTCAGTGGTAGAGCATTTCACTTCAAGAGTTTAGTGGGAGAGCATTTGACTACAAATCATGGAGGTGCTCTTACCATGTTCTGCTGGGACGCTTTGCTACTGGCATCCATGTGGATGTTACTTTGATACATACCGCTCACCTACAATTTGTTGCAAACAAAGCAGGCACCAAATGGAAACAGCATCCTAGATAACAATGCCCTTCTCTATTAGGACAATGAACACTGCCACACTGCACAAAGGACTCAGGAGCAGGGGGTATAGCTCAGTGGTAAAGCATTTGACTGCAGATCAAGAGGTCCCCAGTTCAATTCTGGGTGCCCCCTTGGAGTGATCTGTAGCTACAGATCTAACACTTTGCAAATTTCAACCAGGAGGTTTTTGGGTGGGTGGGGCTAGGAATTGACACAGGTGTTTCCCAAAAGATAATGAGATGATGTACAAGAGGTAACATTGTGGAAAAAAATTATTTCTCAGCTTCTATTTACATTTAAAAGTAACTTTAAGTCAAAATTTGCTAGGGGTATGAATAATTTCGAGCTTGACTGTGTGTTAAAACAGACATTTCTCTCTTGTCTTGCTGAGTAAAAACATCCACAACATTGTTTAAGTTTGTGACTCTCTCAAAGCACCTTCTCAGTATAATCCACTTGTCTGTATGTTCAGTACATTCTTACAAAAGAATGTAATCATGTATACACAATCCAGTCAGTCAAATTCAGTAGCAGCATTTTGTGTTTTTTTTTTTCCAAATGACCTGTGAGAAAAGTTGGAGCCCACCAAAACTTAGACCCTGCAAGGGTTTTTGCTTTTGCTTGTGATAACATCATCTGTTATATACTAAAGAATAAAGAATACTAAAGAAAACATTCCAAAGATGTTGTCACTAAAGGAGTTCATGACTACGCTGTTGGACTGACAGCAGATATGTGTGTGAGAGAGAGATGTTTGACTATTGACCTCCTTTAGTGCCTCATAACATCTCACATCAAAGAGGAAAAAGACTTGACACACATTAGGAAGTCACCAACTCCCACACCCACCCACAGATGCAAACTCACATACTAGCACAACACCACCAATAACAACCAGGTGTACCAAAAGAGATACACTGCAGTGACAGCGTTCCCTCTCTCAGTCACAACTGATCAGTAAATACACTGAGATAAATAGAGACAGAAGCATAATGCATGAAGATCTGCAGGGAGTAAACTCTGACTAACTGCTGTGCTTTGTTCTACTGCTTTAAGGATGAGTGTGGGAGTGACAGTCTGGTGTTAATGTTCATGGATCTGGTTAATGAGGTGAAGGTAGACAGTCACTGTTGTTCTAGAGGGAGAGAGAGACAGTTCAGTCTTTATTAATCTCCTACGCTGTGTTAACTCTCACTACACATCCTAAACAGCCTTTCTGCATGGCAGACTTTTATGTTCCTGTACGGTCCATTGATCAGAATGAGGCCGACCATAAGCATGAGACACCTGGTTGGGTTTGTCCATTGATCAGTGACAGAAAGGCAGCTTTACTTTGTGCATTTCAATTATGAAGAGCAAGGAAGAAAAATACAAAAATATAAAAATGAGACGCTGCAAACAGCTGGGAGATGCACAGAATATAGCCATGTCACAGTAAAGCTCAGTGTTATATCACATGTCATCAGTGGCAAAGGAAGTATTCAGCTCCTTTACTTAAGTAACAGTATACATTTTTAGATAGTTTAGAAGGAAAACATCATTATTTTGGTGAAGCTGTTAACAATTCATGTACATCTGAAATATGAGCTTGACTACACAAGAAACCCAAAAGGTTGGAAGACCACTGATTGAATCTTTATGTGTTGAATTTTAAAAGCTTGTTATATTATCTAAAATCTTCAAAAAGCTATCAGATAAATGTAGTGAAGTGAAAAGTACAATATTTCCTGTTGAAATGATATACAGTGGAAGAAAAGCAGCGTGAAAAGGAAGGTATGACACAATATTGTGTGACACTTTAATTTAAAACAATACAAGATGGTGTGATGCAGTAAAATGTGATCCAGCACAATATAGTGCAACACAAGACCATAAGATACAACATTATGAAGGACACTGTGATGCAGTACGATAATATGATAAAAGTGGACGGTGGAATTTCTGTTTTAGATCTGATATTTATATTATTTCATTCCTTCTTTTTTACACAGCACAATGAAAGTGTTCACACTGACATTTCAACTTGCTGTAACTGGTGTATACTGTAACCATGTATGCATGAAAACAAACAGTGTTTGGTTACGCTGCAACATGACAGTGTTATATTTCCACATACTTTTTAATGCCCTCATTCCTTTACACCTTTAAGATCTTCTTCTGCTCACTTAAGGTGCGGGTGGCTACGCTCACAGGTGTAGCTCTGTCTTCACATACACACACTTTGATCTGAAGGGTGGTTTGCTCAATTTGGTGGGAATTTCCCCTTATATCGCTGTAGGAGGGTCTCCTTCCTCTACCTTCCAAAAATCTTCTATTTTCTCTTTCTTCTTCCAACTCTTCTGAAGCTCCATGAGCGTTGCCCTTCAGGGTTTGGATCCTTGCACACTCTTCGTTCCTTTTTTCTTCTTCTCCTCCTCTTGCAGCCGCACTCAATCCTCTCCTTGTTCATGGTCCTGTGATCCTTTCACAGCCAGGCCACCAAGTGCTTCTATAAGTCTCCTATAAGGTCTTGGTGTCATACTTCAAACAGCTCCTTCATGCATTTCCATAACATGTTCACTGTGTTGCTGACAAGAGCTTAGAGGAAGAAGGAGAGTTGCCAAGTGTGAATGAGTTCTTTCTCCTCCAACTTTCAAGTGACCTATTAAGAGTAAAAAGGGGGAAGAAGAAGTAGTGATTGAGGCTTTCATTGGAGCAGACAGCAATGTTGGCCGACCTTGTCTGCAAATTAGTGCTCTGATGCTTTGACAGGATTTTCCGTTGTAAAAACAAATGACGGCCTACAAACGTTGAAGCACCACCTTCAGTCAGGCCTCTACCTCTTTCCTCCCCTCAGGGAGAGAGTTTACATTTTCTGTTTTAGTTTTAAACTTTCCCTATTCCAAAATGGGAATAGCAGAACAACAAAAGTAGGAAAAGAAACAATTTTGCACACTATACTGACATAGCTTTTTTCAAGATAAAAGATAAAATAAGAAACTGCAATTTTCAAAAATTCTATTATTATATGAGACCAAATGAAACGTAATCACAAACACAGTTTTTGGGCAAAGATGCATTTAGAAAACTGGTTAAGTTAAGGTTGTGGTTGAAGAGGCTGTCTTAACTGAAATGTTGCAGGTGCCGTCCCTGCAGCAGCCATGAAGACTCAGCTGTCCTGTGCAGAGGAACCACCTGAAAACTGTTGCAGTTAAGTTTCTTTCCTCTCCTTATTCTTCACAGAAACACAGTTTAAAATAAAACACAGACTCAGACGTCTGAAATAACGCAAAATTTTCCTGCACCTGTGTTTCCCACCTCTCCAACTCCAGCAGTTAACCTTTTTTTTTTTTGAGATGAACGACTCTCAGTGAGGCACGACCACAGCTCTTTCCAGCCGAGGTTATTTCCCCCCACCATGAGGGCAAACAATAAAAAAACAAACTCTGACTCAAGTTCTTACTTTTGGAACAAAGCGTCATAAGAGTCACAGAAAAAGCACAAGCTGGTGTGAATGATGAACACATACGAAGACACTCGCATTAAAAAGCACGTACGCTTGATGTCACACAGCTCGAAGGAAAGCCACTTCCCCAAACTCGCCATCTGGGGAAGTTCTGGTGGTTTTTCTGTGCAAATTTGCACAGTTGTGGTTTTTACAGAGCTGCTAAGAAAAATCTGTACGGAGATGTGGAGTTGAGGAAATGCGTCAGCAGAGGAGGAATACTAAGCTCTCAGGACAAACTCATGCATTCACACACAGACTACAGTTTATTGGGTCTGTGTGTAGAGGTGTGCATGACCCTGTACAGTCGAGGTCATTGTCTTAGCATGTTGAATGTCATCTGTGGAAACAAGTGAATAAGCAAAATATGTTAAAGTACGATGTCTGTGCAACTCATGCTACACTGACAGTTATTTGTTTGTGTGCGCAAGATAGACGTTTGACCAGTGCAAGTCTTTGTTTTGATTATTCAAAGACAATGTTTGGAGATTTGTTTGATTTGTACAAAAAAACATCTTATCATGTGTGCACAAGTTCGAATCTTGTGCAAAGAAGCTATTAGTTATCTTGTAGAAACAAGTTATCATGTGCAAACAAGTTATCAATTTGTGCACACTTTAGTGCACCTTATTGTGAACAAGTTGACACCACAAGTTGTTATTTTGTGAAAATAAGATATCTTCTTCTTAACAACTTACTATCTTGTGCAGAGAAGTTATTAACTTTTGCACACAAGATTTTCTGTAAACTAGTTACTATCTTTTGTAAGTAGATTAATATTGTGTAAATGGTTTAATGTTAACTTATCTGCACACAATATCATCTATTTACACATTAATCTATTATCTTGTGTAAATAGATTAATACTGTGTGCAGAGAAGTTAATATCTTTTGCAAATAAGTTACTATCTTGTGTGAAGAACTTATTGTTTTTACAAAGAAGCCATTATATTCTGCAAAAGGAGTTATCTTGTGCAAACAATGTATTATCTGGTGAAAAGAAGTTCTTATCTTGTGTTAAGAAGTTATTATCTTCTGTGAACAAGTTACTATCTTGTGCAAAGAAGTTATTATCCTGTGGGAACATGTTATTATCTTGGGCATACAAGTTATTGTATTGTGTGAAGGAGTTATTATATTGTGCAAATAAGCTCCTATCTTGTGCATACAAGTTATTACCTTGGGCACACAAGATTATTATCTTGTTCTATTAACAAGTTACTATCTTGAGTTAACAAGACCATGACTGGTGGAAACAAGTTATTGTGTAAACATGTTATTACCTTGTGCAAAAAAATATTATCTTATTACAAAAACATCACAGTTTGAGGCTCTAGGGGTTCTGTGAAGCTTTTTTTTCCTGCAGTCTTTGAGAGATCTGACTGTTTGTGTTAGCCAACAGGACAAGCCATGACAATCACTGCCTTTATGTTCCGAGCAGATGGAAACCCAGCTGAACAGAAGAATCTGAACTTGATTTGCATTGTTTTTTCTTGTTTTTCTTTTCTGTCTCTGTTTCTCTGCCCTGAGCATTTGTACTGTGCTTCTGTACACACCTCCCTAAGGACATGATTCGAGACATAAAATCTAACAAATTCATACTGAATGTTAAGGCCATAGAAAACACATGATCTACGTTAAGTACAAACACAGTCGCAGCTTTGAAAGAGAAAATTTAGATAACAAGTCAGACCTGAAGAACTGTGTCTTAAGAACATTTGTAGTTCAATTTGAATTTACCTGAAGGACATAAGAATGGACATCGGTGTGGTGAAGCTGACCTAAATACACAACCTTGGGGTGGAGTAGGTCCAGCAAATACAAATACAATATGATTGCTTTTGCCATTTTGTGATCTTTATCAATATTGTAAAATACACTAATGTTATCTATTACTAATATTGTCCAACTTGATCGCAAGAGTTCTTGAAGACTCTTGCGATCTGTAGCGACACAGTGATTTAAACCACCAGTATGGTTTCACTAGACAGCCAGAAGCCTCCCAAATGATTCCCCCGAAGAGAAAAATGGGTCAGAACTGGAAGGCAGGTGAGGCAGTTAATGAAAGATGTAAAAGGGGAGACAGAGGCTTGGGGAAAGGAAAAGGAGAAAGACGTAGAGACAGACAGAAACTAAAGAAGAAAATGACTGGGAGTTAAAAATATTCCTGGTATGCACCTTCACTTAAAGTCTAACCAGGCAACACACACACACACACACACACACACACACGCACACACACACACAACCAAACCCTTCTCTCCAGTATATGATAAGGTAATAGGGCATTGGGTTTCCACTCTTTCTCCACAAACACTATCTGATTTAGGGGACTTCCTACTTACCCCCCCCTCCCCGCTTTCTTCATTCTTTGATATTAATACTTTGCAGTGCGTGCCGTTTCATGTGTGCTCATGCCAGAAACTATATAGATCTTGTAAACGTCAGTCCTGCAGTAGGGCGAGTCAGTGTGGCTGGGGTGTGTATGTATTTCTATTAATGTAGTTGTAGATTTATGTCTGAAGTACACCTGAAGTAAATATAATGTCCCTCTTCAGGATTTGTTTATGTGTTATAGCTGGATGCCTTGTTTATTTTTGACATCTGATATACTGTACAGCTGTGTCTGTGCTGTGTGACCGGGCACGGTTATTTAACAAGTCACTAATAATAAAGAATTATAGCTGCTGAGGGGTAGTGGCTCGGTGATTAGCACTGTCACCTACAGCCAGAAGATCCCCAGTTTGCGGCCTGGCCTGGGCCTGGGATCTTTTTGTGTGGAGTTTGCATGGTATCTCTGTGCATGTGTGGGTTTTCACTGTTTACTCCAGCTTCCTCCCACAGTCCAAGAACATGGTGAGGTTAACTGGTGATTCTAAATTGTTCGTAGGTGTGAATGTGAGTTTTTTAAAATATTTTTTTCATATGTGTAGCCCTGTGATGGAATGGTGACCCTAATGAGGACTAAGCGGTGTATAGATGATGGATGGGTGGATGCTGAAGGGGAGGTGACACAAAAGAAACAGCAAGACAGATTTTCTCCTAAAAATCTGTATTCTCCTAACTAACTTAGGCTTTAATATTTTATATCTGCAGTGACAGCCAACATTACATTAGATTTCAGGGTCTACAAACCATAGAGGTATTATAAAAAGTAGAATTGGGTTAAAATATAGATAGATCAATATATGTGGTGCATTTAAAAAGTTTGAAGACTGTTTGTGGTGCATGTACATGCAGTGCATCATGGTCACGTATGAGCATCAAGTCTGAGTAGTAACCGTTACAAGTTTGCAGACCATGTGAGACCAAGCTACCAACAGCAGGACCTGAGTTACACACATATTTCTGACCACTGGCAGTTTGCGATTTCTTCCTGGACCTCAAACTAGAGCAGAGAACAAACATTCTCTGCTGCTTCAATAAATGAACTTGCGGTTAAAACTGGAAATAAAAAAATGAAAAAAAGCAACAAAGAAAAAAAGAAACATCATCTTTATCATCATCACATAACATCATTTCCCTCTTCTCTTTTACAACAAAAATATAACTTTTCTTTTTTGTGTTTTGAATGTGAGAACAAGTCTTTTCCCCCCTTTGTTTTGCTTCCTGGGTTTGTGAGTGTCTTTGTGAGTCTCCACCATCCGGGGTGAGGTGGGTCTGCAGCTACCACTAACAGACAAAACAGCAGTTTAAAGCTGGTCATTTTCTTTTATTCATGTTGAACATCCATGTTGTTCTGCATTGGGAATTCATCCCACAGGTTCAGACTGCCAAGGAGTTTTACATTATGTCCTGAGTGTGTTAAGAAAACTTGAAATGTGATGTGATGCCATGTGGAGGCTTCAATGCACGGAGCATCCAGTCACAGCGCAGTGAGAATACCCTGGTTTACTTCAACATAACAACGTGATTTTTCCTCTTTCACAAAATGAAACTCAAACTGAAGGGTCACTGTTTCAACACAGTTTTGGAGATTGTGCACCCAGGACTTCCATGGAGCAGTAGAAGCATTGCAGAAGCAATGAGAGCACTGCATCACTGCACAAGAGAACGACTCACTGGGGAAAGTGGACAAATTTAAGTCAGGTTTTTTTTGATATTCATAGGCACAGTTTCATAATGTGTTGAGCACACCTTGTATCTTATCACTTCTTCTTCCTATACATATTAATACGATGGCACTGCTTTCTGAATTAAAACATCCACGTGGTCTAAATTGATTCCTTAGAATTTGACTTAACAGAGTCACAATGACATTTTTGAGTAATGTTGTGCACAGACAGACAAACGTACACCGATTGTCACATAACTGCCGTGTTCCTTGGCGGAGTAATAAGAGGAATAGAATAACCATGTTTGCAGTTAGAGTTGTCAACAGTTTTATGTGCGTCTCTCTAATAATTCTGATCTACTGGGAAAATAATCTTTGAGTTTTGAAAAATTATTTAGAGTAGTTTGCATTTCCTTCCAGAAAAACTGTGTAGAATTCAGATTTCAGTTCAACGTTAATGTTGAGTTTTCAGTTCGGATGTGTGTGAGTGTGTGCTGGATGTTGTATAGACTTCCACTCCCCCTGCTGCTGTCACATCCACTGTCCTCACTCTTTCCTGTTTACATGAGACGACTTCCGCATGAACGTCGGGGGGACCTGTATTCTCTTTCTCTTTAGATCCAGATAAGTCCACAAATAATACCACAGGTTCACTGAAGTAACATTAGCATTCTGTTGGCTCCTTTGACCCTCTGAAGAAACTGATCAATGGTGGAGAGCAGGAAGCTAAAAGTTAAAGCGGCTCAAATGGACAAATTTTCTTTCATGTTGCATCCTGCCAAAATGCTTTAGTGCGTAATACACCTAGACACACACACACACACACACACTACTCTGAGAGCTCTCTAATGTCCTGCCATGCAGGTGTGTGTTAATCTTCTAAATCCAATAATAATGGCAGTCCACCATACAGCTGCTCCACTGATCTCAATGGGATCATATAATCCCATCAAGATGGAACAGCTGTATGATGTGTTTACAGATTAACAGACTCAGAAGCACACAAAGCTGAACAGAAAGGAGTACATACTGTATCTATCTGTCCCCATTATATTTTGTCAGGAAATTTGGTTCCTATTATACAGGACTTTGTGCTGAAAGCTACTGGCAAGTAATCACAGTTTTTAGTATTAAGGTGTTGACACTCCTTTCACAACTGGCAGGTCGCTTTTCGGAAGTGATTAAAGTATTTTCTACGACTAATTGTATCATTCAGGATATATTAAAACACTTAAGATCTAATAACATACTTTTGACTATTATTTCTCTAAGTTTAGGTTAATAATATACTCAATGCAATGTAGTCAGATTGATGGTGATGATGTTACTTGTGTAAAGGTCATACAAAACTTATTTAATTTTAGGACTGCAGGGCAACATTATTATCGGATCAAAATCTCTCCCTGATGATAGCCTCGGGTAGCTTCACGAGGGACTGCTGCATTTTCAAGTGAACATTTCATGCTTTATTTTAAAGCATGAAAATATTCACAATAAAATCCCAGAACAGCTGCTGCTAATTATCTGGGGCACTCCCAATGTCATGGGCATTTACCTCAGTATCAAAGAAAGTTACAAGGACATTGTTTTCCTTCATGTCTGTTTTTATTATTATGCAACCTCAGAAAATAGCAGTTTTAATGGAGAAGGCATTTCTTTCCCAGAGTCCACACACACGCACGCACGCACGCACGCACGCACGCACACACACACACACACACTCAGGCTAGTGTTTAATGGCCCATTGTACGTTGTGGAAAAGACTATTCCAACATAACAGATGGGGGAATTTACAGCACTGAGACAATGGAAGAAAAGGAGGGAATCAAAGGCGCTGACATCACTAACTAAACCCCTGAGAAATAATGAATGTGTGAAAGAAATAGGGGAGGAGGAGAAGAGAATGATGGGAAAAAAGATAATAAAAAGGGATGACATCGTAAGTCTGACAAGATAATTTGATCATAACTACAACTGAAATATGGTGGTTGAGGTTAGGAAACATGATTGGCTTTGAAAATTATGCAAAATGGGAGATGAGGGGTGAGGATAAGGAGTGAGGAAATGAAAAAAGGAAACCATGTGGAAAGACAGAAGAGCAAAGGCTGGATGATAAAAAAAAGTGTGTCAAGAAAAAAGAGAGAATGAATTAAATATGAAGGGAGAAAAGACAAAAGGGACAAGAGGCTTTGACTGGAAGTAATATGGCAGAGGACAGAATGTGGAGAAACGCCAAGAAAGAAAGCAGGACAGAACAGGAGAGCACAGGAACGTCTGAGGGTAAAAGTGATAGGTGGTGTGATCAAAAGGTTCTCACAGTTTGAGTTGCCAATGCATGGAGCACATCACTGTAATGTGAGTGCGACATATGAGCAGTAACTTTCAGGAGTCAGAAGATCACATGATACAACGCTGTCAGCTACGGTACCAGTTTTCCAATCATTTTTGAGTGTAGACTAGAGAAAAACATCACATTCTGGGTCAGTCAGCAGCTGTGATGAGATTCATGTTGAGGATCATGGCTGGTCAGTAGAGGTGGGTCTGCAGTTACCATTTAGAGAAGAAACAGCAGCTTTCGCTTTGACAAACCTGCAGTCTAAAGTCTGTGCTTCAGATCAGGAGCACCAGCAGCATGCTTGCTAGTTTCTTCAACATTTTTGTGGTTTTGCACCTAAAATGAATCCCCAATCGAACTATAAATGCAGTTTCGACTGTACAAGCTGAACTGTGGTGCAATGATCTGTGTGATGTTTACACAGGGGGATTTTTTGGCACCAACAACACAATCATCGCTTCCCACTCACCCTACTCGCTAGATTTGGGTCCCTGTGATTTCTTCCACTTCCCCAAAATGAAATTCAAATTGAAGGGGCACCATTTTAAAATGGTTTAGGAAATTGTGCACTCTTCTCTTAGGGCCCTTCAGGGAGTGTTACAAGTGTGACTATAGCACTGTGCATGATGAATTTCAGTGCAAGGGGACTACTCTAGCGGAGACGGTGGTTAAATTTAAATCAGGTTCGTCTTTTGATTTGTAGAGGCACAGAAACTCATACAGGGGTGGATGAAAGGAGGAATGCAGAAAGCAAAGCTGGAACAGTGAATTAGACTGTGGGATGATAGAAGTAAAGAGAGTACAGCTTAAATTATACCTCTGCAGGTTGCATGTAAGGGAACATATACAATTTCTTTGGGACATGTTGGCGTTTCTTTCAAACCTGTGCAGGCTGGTGGTATGTAATACATGTAGGCTAGAACGTATTGTCACGTTCAGCTTCTCCCTGATGACTGTTTGAACAATAAATGCATGAAGCAAACTTAAAATTCCTTGAATATAAATAGACAGGATAATGACAATGATGGGAAACAATGTTAAGTGCCTTGAAAGGGGATTTTGCTCTGTGCAATTGTGGAAGATCATTGGTAGTGACACTATGATGAAATAGTTATCCAACTCTGAAAGAAATAATACAGGAAACTTGCTCACACTGTGGATATTGAGATTTAGGAGGCATGTCCATTCACTTTTTTGCAAGCCAGTGTGAATTACAGTTATCCATAATACTCTTCTCTGCATATTGCAAGGACATTTACAGTTATCTCAGTTGATGCAATTCGGGCCTAAAGATGGAAACGGGTTGAGAGGAAGAGGGGGAAGGAAAGAGGCCATAAAGGTTGGAAGGAGGAAAGCAAGCAGTCAGTTAAAGAGCGAGTGAGAGAAAAGGGGAAAAACCAAGTTCCCAATTAAACCCCAGTTGAGAAAGTAACACCTCAGCTCTTTCATCAATGGCTTGGTGCGCGTTCCCGCATGTTAAAGTGTGCGTGCAGCTCTGTAGCTGCATGTCTGATGTGTGTGTGTCTGGTTGCAGCCTGAGGACATGACTGAGTGAGTGACTAATTGTGCCGTCTGCTCACCATAACAGACACACGCATGCACACACACCGAGATTACGCAATCGCCATCAGTATAATCTTCTTGGCCTGGTATTTTTTTTCCCCCTACAGGATGAATATCAACACGTCTAGATTACTCTCTCGTCTGGAAATCCTTCGCTCTGCTTGCCTAATCCCTGACCTCTGCTTACATTATACCGTCCATCCATGCATCCATCCAACATCCATCCCTCAGTCCATTCCCATGCTCGTCCAGCACAGAATAACTAATCTGACATTTCTTGGAAAATTGCCATTTCTCCCACAACCAGCGAGCTGTTTGGTTTGAATCCAAATTATATTACAAAAGGATTTGGTCATTCAAACTTGTCCTCACTTACATGTTGTGTGCTGAAGTTGAATATTATGTAAAAGTTGAGCCACAACTCAGGCTGCACCGTGGCTCGGTGGTTAGCACTGTTGCCTTGCAGCTAGAAGATCCCCGGTTTGCATCTCGGCCTGGGATCTTTCTGCATGGAAATGTTCTCCCTGTGCATACGTGGGTTTTCTCCGGGTTCTCCAGCTTCCTCCCACAGACCAAAAACATGCTGAGGTTAACTGGTGATTCTAAATTGTCCGTAGGTGTGAACATGAGTGTTCATGTTTGTCTCTATATCTAGTCCTGTGTTAGACTGGTGACCTGTCCAGGGTGTCCCCTGCCTTCACCCTAAGTCAGCTGAGATGGGTTCCAGTCTCCCCCCGCCCCCATGACCCTAATGAGGATTAAGCGGTGTATAGATAATGGATGGATGAGCCACAACACAATCTTTGTCAACTCACAAGACAGTTTATGACAGCAAAAGTTTACACCTCATATTTGCGTCCAATGCACATACATCTGACATACATCTTTGCAGACATTAATTGTGGTTCACTTTGGCGACTTTGATGCAATAAGGCTTTTTCACAGGCCCTGCTCTATTCAGAGCTTCCATTATGATTTGGCAATGTAACAAGGAGTTATCACCAGAACCTGAAATTCAACCAGCTGCATGTAATTCTGCCAAGTACCATTATTTTGTGTTATTAGCACGTGTGCTTTTCCTACTGTAACATGTCACAATGTGTTCAGTGAAAAAAAGGCAAAGAAGGAAATAAAAGAATATCTGACTGTTCCTTAAACTTATTTTAATGCTGATACTGATATATGTTGAAATTGCTGCTGTCATCTTACAGAATACACAGTATGTATTTTGATGTAGCCCTTTATCTGTTTGCTGCCTAATTCCCTTATGGGCATCATTAAAGTGTTACCTTTCCTCTACTGTCATGAATAAAGGTTTAAAAAGAAAAAAAACTTGATGTAGTTTGCTGTTGTGGCCAAAGACTTCTTTGTTTGATGTGGAGAGAGACTCTTTTATCATTCCTCATGCAAACACAGATATGGGGGGAAAGTAATATCTGCTCACTATTGATTCCAGGGGCTGAAGGAAAAACAGAGTCTGTGATAAACACACGCAACACACACTTTGAAAGCATTTCCCTAAAATCAAAAGATGTTAAAGATGCTTACATGGCTACTCACTCTATGGATCACATAAATGAGTTCATATAAATCCACACATTGATATAACAATGTGCACAAGTCACACACTGGTTGTAGACATTCTCTCCACATATTACAGCACAGAATGTGAAAAGTTTTGTCAATTTTGGTCTTTCTTACTAGCTGCTCTATGAGGAGACTTTCTATGAACACACACATACATACACACACATTTTCACTTCTATACAGGTCCTGCAGTTCCTTAAGTATCCTTGCCATTAACTGTATCTTTAGATTTACAGGTGATAAAACACGCTCAGACATATACAGAAAGAGCTCAGCTGACATCTATCATATTGTGTCTTTTTATGTGGCATGTCAGTGATGTTTATGATCGCTAGCAGCATTTTCACCTCCATCCATCCATAGAGACCATTTATGTGTGTGTGTGTGTGTGTGTGTGTGTGTGCGTGTGTGTGCATGTGTGCGTGTGTGTGTGTGTGTGTGTGTGTGTGTGTGTGTGTGTGTGTGTGTGTGTGTGTGTCCATCGAGGTGTGCCAGATAAAAATGAAGTGTCAGCCACAGTTCAGGTAACGCTGAAACCCAGAGCAACAAGTGAAAATCAAAACATGGACAGCTGGTGCCACACACAGAGCCGGTAGTTTGCTGTGGAAGAGTTATCTCAGACAAATACAAACTGAAAAGAAACACAGATGAGACAGATTTGACGAGGTGACAGACAGGGCAGGAAAGAGGGAGAAGGGAGAAAAAGAGTTCAGAGCTACTCGTACGGTTGCATCTGCAATGATCCTGGCGGCGGAAGAAAAGCAACAGTGAAATTACCTGTTTGCTTGGTCAGACAGCCCTTCTTTTCAAACAAATACATTTCTGGATTCATGCAAAAGTATCACAGTAGCTCAGTCTATATCCATTCAGCCCACTTGACCCAGTCATGACAGTTAAAGGTACAGCTGTGGGACTAAGGTGGGATCAACCAGTATGTTTTTTTCTGATTCTGATACTGATTATTAGTAATCGAGGACAGATATGACTGAAATTTGGAACTTTGTGTCTTAGTGTTAAAACTTTGCTGAAATGTACAGGGGTTCCTCCACTTAGATTGGAGTTCTGTTCCTACAGTGTGATGTAAGTCGATTTTTACCGTAAGTCGGAACTCTGGTGAAAATGTAAACAAAGCCGTTACGTGCATCATATCGATCAGTTCTTTGGAAAAGTCATGAATACCAACGACTTTCATGCATGTATGAATCATTTTACAAGATGATAACAGAATATTGTAATGGACTGATATTGTTGTTGATGTTGAGGTTTCCATGTTTATTGTTCAGTTACAGATTTACCGAATGTCAATGTACGTACCATGTTTAGTTAGCTCCCCTCTGATTGGCTGAGAGTCAGCAGTAGTGTGTGTCGAGCGAGAGAGAGCTGGGAACGGCTAATTCTGGAGCTAAGTTATAGTTTTTTCTAGTTATTTTGGTGTTGGCTACGACCCACAGTAGCCTGTCTGAAGCCTCAATAAAGGACCAGAGAACGAGAGAAAGTCACTCATTCATCACAGAGGGTCGCTACAATATGTTGACCTGTTTCTACAACTTGACTGATGTACCTCAGTGTTTCACCCTGTTCCAAGCATTTTATTATGCCTAATTTCACTTCCATAGAGACGGCTTTCTTTTCTTTGAAGCACTGCCATCAGAAGAGTCTGATTTACACTTGGGAGCCATAATGAAGGGCAAAAAGTTAGTGAATGTAGCACAATCTAAAGTGATGCACAACCGAAGCATGTAAACAAAGCCGTCTTATAGCATCACGTGACAACCTATTCGTCCACTCCACTCGTCAATTAGTTCCACGTAACCAGTTCCAACGTAACGACGAAACATCATAGGTCCAACACGTCGTAAACCGAGGACCCTATGTACTTGTTTATTAGTGTTTACATGTGTTTAATTAAAGAGAAGTTATCCCTCAGTGCTGACTATTATTCATGAGGTGTAACCAATCAAATAGTGCAGTGGGCGGGGCATTGCTTGAGACCGCAGAGTGTCGACAACCTATAGGGACGGCAGCATCAAAATCAAAGAATACTGATTTTGACGATTGGAGAAAAGCTAGATGCACAACAAGCTGTTTCTATGAGCTTCGATGTGACATTTTTCTCAATGCATTTGCAACTTGAATGAAAGTTAAAAGTGGTAAGGTAAGGGAAGTCAGCAGGAAAACATACATAATGCTTGGAGCTCATGGAAAAATCAAACTCTCTGTGAGGTCATGACCGGGGCAAACATGAATGTCTAGAGCTTGCTTCACACTCTACATCTAGCGGATTTGTTCTCGTAAATCTCTTTGCCCTCACACACTCAGACACACACTCACTCTCATTGGCTCAGACACTCACGCTCTCACACTCTCCCTCCATCCATCGTGGCCTTTCATGTATCAATGGCTCCATTGATAGGTTGGATCTGGCTTTTGGGGTTTACCCCTTCCTTTAGTCATCCTTAACCTAAGTTTACACACACACACACACACACATACACACACACACACACACACACACACACACACACACACACACACACACACACACACACACACACACACACACACACAGAGATGTGCGTGCATGCATGCAGAGATTTTAAAATGCTTCATCAACAACTGTAGATTAATGAATTACATTTTTTCTATATGATCATTATTTAGTTACTCTAAACACAAGGCTATGCTCACCTTGAGTTTCTTATTATCCATTATGTTTCAGATCATATGTATGGAAGGTGATTATTACTTTTTATCATACCCAGCTCTGCAAATATGTCAGCCTGAAATAAGTGTTACTTCTTGGGGGAACTCCAACAGTCTTCCTTACATCGGTTCACAGAACTATAAAGCTTTTAGTGGCTGCAGGGTGATGTGAGTCTAAGAAATCACATCATGTAAAGGTCCCTTGAAACAACATCAACCATCAACTTCTGTAGATTGTTCCTCATCTCTTCTTGACACCCATGACTCAATAATAAGATTTAGTAACAGCAGAACCAATAAATATGTATGGTTGGGAAACTGAGAGAGCTGTGTGGTCATCTGAAATCACTCGATTTAAATTTAACCAACCCAGCCTCATGCATACGTTATACTTCATTTAATTATAGAGATCAGACCTCATAGCCTTTAGCAGGTGTCTTCCAGTGTTACTGTAAATGCCAAAATATGATTTTCACTGAGAGTGAATTTGTGTTTGCCGACTGTTTGTTGCTGGGTGCTTACAGGATACTGCTGTAAATCATATGCTGCACTTTTACAATTATATTATGACTGGAAATGTCTGGAAAGATGATTATGAATTAGATTAAGAGGGATGTGTGAAAAAGTGGATATACTGCTAGAACAGAAAATTAACCTTGGTATTGTAAAATGATATGCACAAACAATAATATTCAGAATAGTTGTTGTATTGTCCCTGTTCAGACAGGCTGTGGGCAGAGCTCCAGACATGAGCTCACAGGGAGACTCCCTTTGGTGTGGTGGGGAGGTGAGAGGTGAAGATTTGTGGTGTCTGCAGCACCCAGGTGGGGATGCACGGTTTTGTAAACGTGTATCACAACTGTACTGAGAAGCTCAGAAACACACCCACTGGCATCTATGCATGCATACACCTGCACCTGGGCATTCATCCACAAACAAATACTTAATGGGCATTCAAATAACTCACATACAAAGGCATCATGTGTGAAATCCGAGAGGTAGACATGCCACCTTAAGGTTTACAATCTTTCTGCAAACTAAAACAAAGAAGACATGAATGGGGAGTGATGTCCACTTCCACTATGATGCATTAAACAAGGCACCAAATCCCGCAGCTGCCCAGTGGCCAACAGCAAAGGACTGTGGTATTACCAGGCCAATTTCAGGGAAGAATGGCATTTTTACTGCCTCTGGTAACTACAGTAGCAAAAACTAATCATCATCTCTTAGTCAGCCTGTCTGGTGAAATGAAATAGCCACCCTCACGAGCAAATGTCAGACACACTGCGTCAAAATTTCCCTCAGTATTGTCTAAAACACTGTCTCTGTGTATGTTCACTGATGTGGTTGTATCTATAGTTACACAGCTTACAGTCCTCTTTCTTTTTATAGATTTTAACAGCCTTATTGTGATGCACTATTTCCAGTCTGTCTTAATTTGAAATGACGTGTACCCATATGAATGTGAAGACGAGATGTCTTTCACCTTGACTATACAGGATTAACTCCTGTCTCATTCACTGGTTTTCACCATGAAGCATATATAATGGTGAACCATAGGTTTCCCAAAGAGCAGTTTTTAAGCTAACTCTGGTAGCTCCAGACATCACCAGTTTAGCAGGGCGTGACTCTAACTTCTGATCAATCTAACAATGATCACAGAGGTGGGTCGTGAGTGGAGCTGAGGCAGTTCATGCGAGTGGACCATGGACTGCCCTTCAGCCTAGTCTTTAAGCCTAAATAGAATGTAAACAGATGAAATATATAAAAATACAGGCTCTGTACAGCTTTCATAAATGGGGAAATTAGATGCAAAGACCAAAAACATTTCATACCAGGCTATAAGTATCATAATTTCCACTGTAACGTTGGATACTTTAACATGGGGATCTATGGGGATTGGCTTGCATTTGGAGCCAGCCTCAAGTGGTCATTAGAGGAGCTGCAGTTAGCTTCTTTTTAGATGTCTACACATAAGTAAGGTTAAATTGTGTAGAGAAAACGTTTGTATAGCTAGTCACAGACCTTTGTTTAACCATTAATGACAACATGAGTCTTATATTTAGTTCTATCTGACTGGATCCTTATGTCTGATGTTGATCTGTTCTCTGACGCAGCCATCGTCATTTGATCTGACACGTTTTTACCCTGCATTAGGTACCGGTATGTGTTAGCGACACTGATCTGACCAGTGCACCAATCTGTTAGACTTGACACAAGTTTCTGTGATACTGGTTTTATAAAGTTCCACAAGAACCACATACTGCTAGCATGTTATCTGTAGTTTTAATAGGTCCAATGAGCTCCTGCAGAGCTAAAATGTAGGCAGGCTTCATCTGCTGGGCACCTATTTTCAAATTATGTTTGGAAATAGCTCAGTAAAAGAAAAAAAGAAAGAGTACAAGTATCGTCCAAATCCTAAAACCACAGGAACATCTGATGGAGAAAAAGAATAATAGCGATGAATATGAGCAGTGTGAATATAGGTGGATCAGTGCATTCCTACCTAAACCTTCTGTACCTCCACCTAGCATCTAGGTATTATTCAGCCACTCATCTTGCAGTACCATTAGTCCAGCAGCAACAGCTCATGGACTGAGACAGTAATAATAGTAGAGGAAAGCAGAAAAAAACAAAGTAGTTAATTGTACTGTAGCTCTTTGGGACTTTAAAATAACAGATAAATCTCAAATGAAGCAAAAAAACTAAAATTAATCTTGTTCCAAAAGGGTCAGAAGTCAAAAAAATTGAAATCAATTATTATATCATTATTACATTTCCTCATATGAGCAGTGACAATGAAATTTCCATGTTTTATCTGTATTTTGATTGCCAAAGAAATCCATCAGACTTCATTAGTTCTAAAATGATCATTTATTACGACCCTGATGTTGTAATTAATTTAATGGTTCAGTTGTACTGCTCTTGACAGCGTGGCTTGCAGATAAATACATGCAGTGGCTTGTGAAAAAGTCAAACTTGGATAAAGCTCTGACACCTACTCCTTCAGTTACAAAAATACAAAGCGTGTGTGGCTAATTATTTTCACAGTCATTGCCGTTGGAGGTGAGCGGAACTCATCTTCCGGTCTTCTCATCCTCAGGACAATCTGAGGAAGTGGAGGTGATGTTTTTCGATGGCGGGAGACCGAAACAAAAAACAACGCTAATCTCCTTTTAAGGAGTCTCTCCTCTTATTGCCTGAAACCCCCTGAGCCTCCTCTCTCTCTCTCTCTCTCTCTCTCAGTCTGTCCACTACCTGTGTGTCACTGACAAAGAATTCCCCACTGGAGAGACTGCAGGGAGGCTTTGGTTAATAAGTGACAGTATATGACAAGGACTTACTGGCCTCTATACCACACTAACCCACCGTCTCATTTCCCTCCTTTCTTGTCAGTCTGTCTCATGTACAGACACATAAACAGTCATAAAAACATAACAGTGTGGAATGTCACATATTGTTTTCCCATTGCCTATTGTACTGCGTTCAAGCTGTAAAAAGCAACATGAACATTTTATCTCTCTATAAAGCAATAGACAACACCAGCAGTCATCTGAACACCTAGTGAGTTAAGTCTATAACATAGAACACAGAGGATTAAGTATAAAAATCTCCACACCAAACACTGCGTTTGGTCTTATGTTTGTTTTCTCTTATTATTGCAAAATGTGTCTTGATCAGGAACCCAATGCTCACTGTAAGAGTAAATATTGTCCTTCCTGACTGGCAGCCAAATATTTGGACCCAATTATTGACATGACGGCATTGGTGTATTGCTTGCTGCTCCTCTCTCTAAAGGTAGCCAGAACAACAGGAATAATAGGGAGTCCTATCTACATGAATCAGTGAGAAGCAGTGAACCGTCAATGTGGGAGCTGGTCTGGATCCAAAGCAATGCCTGTATGGAGAAAAGTAAACACTGGTGGTGGAGGGTTGTAACCTGGTCTTGCATGTTTTTAAGTGAGGTGACTTTTAATGAAGGGATGAGTATTTTTTATCAGAAACTGATAGACAGAAACTGATCTTTGCAAGAACAGACTGTGAGTATACAATAAACAAAGTCAAAGGAACTGGATCCACTGTTTCTAACCAGGATGTGGCCAACCTCTCTGGAGCAACCGAAAAACCCACCAGGATTTGTACTCCCACAAACCAGAATCAAAGAGCTCTTACCCATTACTCAAGGCCTATATAAGTGAGCAGAGTTCCTTTTCGTTAAAACTGCTGACAATGATTGGACAAAGACACACTTTTGGTCTGTGATTTTGATTAAACCACCTTTCCATACCAACTAGAGCCCAGTCCAATCTAGACTGCAGTGTCCCTGCAACCTGAGTTCCAGTCCTCATCATCAGACCTACCTTCAGAATTGGTGTGGTGGTTTCATACCTGGCCACTGTTGAGGCTAATCAGTCTTCTTTTAGCTCTGTTTTTGGTCTCCATCACTGTGTGCAGTTTAGCTCTGGAATTCATGTGCTGCAGGTTTATCAGACTTTAGCTAAAAGTAAGCATGATTAACAAAAAGATGCTAAAATGCCTTGTAGATTTTTCCAGGACAAGTAACACCATTCACCTATGGCCATTTGATCCATTGTTAAAATATTAACTGGTGAAGCTTCACCAAATACAATCCTAAACATTAATGTTGTACCATCTTTCTGTGCACAGATGGAAAGCGACTCGCCTTAAATCTGACTGTGAGCAGATTACAGCAGACACTCTGTTGCAACATGTCACAGTTGTGCAAATATCCTTTACCATAACACTTCTTCTCGGCAGCCCTCACACTCTTGCAGTCATCTCTGACTCACCTTTATGACATCACCACAGTGAGGTCAGCGACCTGCTAGACGGGGAGCGGATTAAGCTTGTGGTCTGCTGCTGTCACACTGGTCTCAGGGTAGCTTAAGCGTGACCACACGGGGTCACTCCGTGTGGCTCAGCAGATTAAAATGTGTGCCATGCTGCCCGTGATGTCATGAAGTTGAGCCCTGCACACAACCTATATTGCCTATCATCTTTCCTCCTTCACTTTTCACTTAGTTACCACAGTCATCTCCTGAAGAAAGTACTAGAGGGTACTAGAGGCACAAATTATGGCTCAATGTGCATCTCATTTGTTCACATCAGTCCTTGATTTAAGAATGAAAGAGATGGGTGGAATTTTCTTTGGGGTTTATACACTACCGTTGAAAAGCTTGGAATCACCCAGACAATTTCATGTTTTCCATGATAACTCCCACTTTTATCCATGTGCTAACATAACTGCACAAGGGTTTTCTAATCATCAATGAGCCTTTCAACACCATTAGCTAACACAATGTAGTATTAGAACACAGGAGTGATGGTTGCTGGAAATGTTCCTCTGTACCCCTATGGAGATATTCCATTAAAAATCAGCCATTTCCAGCTACAATAGTCATTTACTACATTTTTAATTGCCCCCTGGGGCAAATAAAGTTGTCTGAATCTGAATAACAATGTCTAGATTGGATTTCTAATTTATTTAAAATTAACTTCCTTGAAAAAAATAAGGACATTCCTAAGTAACCCCAAACTTTTCAATGGCAGTGTATAAAAAGAAACATTTAACACCCTTTTTAGAAACAGTGTAGTCATTACACAACATGCTGTCAACATATAATAGGCGCTACTTCTTCAGCTGAAAGTATCTCAAGTGAAAACACACACAGAGGTACTGTAAACAGTCATTAGGTGTAAGTGAGATTCTTTTAGTGGGTGGGATAAGGAATCCCTTTAAGTAAACCGTATTACTGAAAATGC
Organism: Amphiprion ocellaris; assembly: GCF_022539595.1. Taxonomy (NCBI): domain Eukaryota; kingdom Metazoa; phylum Chordata; class Actinopteri; family Pomacentridae; genus Amphiprion; species Amphiprion ocellaris. The sequence goes on from NC_072769.1 coordinate 38,825,187, forward strand.
TTATTGGCTTCTATGAAAGGAAAATCCATCCTGTTTATGCACATTCCAAAAATTCCAAAGGCCATACTTTGTCATTTTCCTTACAGGAAAACAGATTTGGAGGTGGAAATGCCCTCCGGGTTTCTCATGAAACACTGTGCATTTGTGCCTTTTTGGAGACCAAAATACAATCAGCTGCTATTTCAGTGTAATCAACATTTCATTGGAAATTTCTTTTGAAGTTCCTCTATTTGCTCTATTAGGGAAACTCCGTTGACGCTCCATGATCATCATCATGGTGATAAGGGGTGGCAACAAAATGGTGAGAGGTAGTTATCGCAAGCCATTGGACCGGACAGGAAAAAAATATCTGTCATATGATTTATCATCATGTTTAGATCTGTTTCTGATTGTTTTCCCAGATTTTTGGTTTCTTGTAAGCAAGCATAGTTTTTAGCTGATGTAATTCTTGGTACATAACTTCAAAGGGAAAAACCATTATCAGGCTGATTTCCTTACCATTTTGTCAAGTCTACTTCAATTCCAATGGCAAAACATTGCAACAAAATTGAATTCTGCTAATTTGAGCATACCCATCATGTATTCTCTCCTCCAGCTGGTTTCATTATGCAGTGAAATAAATTTGGAGATTCTTGCCCCAGAATACTTCAACATTGTAAACACTGGTCAGGTGGTAGCCATAGATGTCTGGACTCAGTCCCAGATTTAACCATCTAAATTTAAGCTTCTCACCAGACTTGTGCCATAAAATATTTAGTGACTGTGACCTAGAATAAATGAAGCGAAGCCTACGGGCCAGTTCAGGCAGCCAGTGAGCCTGAGTGCGACACTCACATGACACACTCTGTTCACTGCAGCTACATCCAGTGCACACTTTGCAATAAGGGTGTCTCCGGCTACTCTTTTATACAGTAATAGAGCAGAGAATATTTAGTTCTAACACTACTGCTCAGTCCCTCCTCAGCTCACCTGTAGAATGTTGCTTGAAAATAAGTTCTTTAATACTTGCAGGCAGGTTTCTAAATATTCTTTCTAAATCGTTAAGTGCTGCTGATGCACACTGTTGTCCCCTACTGGAATAGGCAAAGGAAATACTGCTACTCACAGATTCAGAGCATTCAAATATTAAAGAAAACATAAGACAAGTGGAAGATTGTGTATGACACATTTTGCTTTTCTTTGTGGCCTAAATGGCAGTAACATTACAAAATCTCAGTTAACATCTACCGTTATAGTTATTATTAAACATGTTGTATCATATTCTATTAGTACAATTGCAATTATTTCACTAGTGCTTCAAGTTCAACATATTGAGTGCTTACTGTCATGCTAGTTGTTGTACAAGGCTGCACTTAAACATTGCACTGATTTAAGCTGTACTCTACATGCTCACAATGATAATACTAGCAGTGCTTAGCTAAGGGGTGTCAAACTCATTTTAGTTCCACATTCAGCCCAGTTTGATCTCAAGTGATCTGGACCAGTAAAATCACAGCATAATAACCTATAAATAATGACAACTCCAATTTTTTCTTTTTGCTTTAGTGCAAAAGAAGTGCATTATGAAAATATTCACATTTAATGAACTATCTTTCAACCTAAGATTTCTTTTTACAGATCACAGTGTATTTACAAAGGCACAAACATTTAGTCACAGGGATCTGGAACTGAATGATCCAGTATTTCACTTCATGATCAAAACAGCTTGTCAAGACCTAGAAATTATTTGAAAACTGAACGGACCCACCACAACATACAGACTAAAGTGGGAACTATTAAGGAAGAAGGTTAAGTTATCCCCCTGTCCCATAAATGGATGAAATTTATACATAAAAAAATACATAAAACTTGTGGCAGTGCAAGAACAATAGGATTCCACCAAACCAAACTATTTTGTATTTAAGCTGCTGACTGACATGATATTGCACAATGTTCAATGTCTTTAAATATTCCCACAGTCACTATTCATTTTCGTTCAGTAAGCATTCATTTTCTTCTCTGTAATTTTTGCACTTTCCAAGTCATCCCTCGGGCCAGATTGAACATTCTGGTGGGCTGGTTTTGGCCTGCGGGCCACATGTTTGACACCACTGGTTTAGCTAATATAATACTTGTACATATTGTCTGAGTATAGCATGTTAGCATGGTCTGTCCAACACTTTCTTTGCACAATTTGCACCAACATCAAAAATGAATCAGACATAAAAGGGGTTGAAAAACTTGTGATTTCTCTTTTCTTTTTTCTGTTACTTCATAAATGGATAATTGTCAGTTTAATTTTTAGTTGTTGATGTTTGATGTTATGATTTAGAAGGTGAACAACAACAAAAAAATCAATAATAATAATTTATTGCCTAGAGGAGTCTACAGCCAGCCATGGACCCCATAGTGATGTTGCATTATCTAACTGTGCACATTTCAGCACACAATAGCCTAATCTATCGGCCTGCATATTTTGGGAGGGGCTGGAAACGTGTGAACTTTACTTACAGACTGCAGCCGTAAAGGGCAATGTATTATTACTGCTGCTCAGATTAAACATAGAGTAGCAGCCTTCAAAGGGCCTACTCTTTTGAGTGTGCATCTCATTCAACCTTTATTTCATTTCGTTTATTTTGGTGCTAATTGAACAATAAACTGCAAAACACTGCACAAAACTTAGCATGTTCATAATTATTAATCAACACTGAGCTAAAAGAACAACTGAGGATTTTTGGAATATTATTCATTTTGCAGGGATGTGTCAAAAACTGAACAAATTGATATTTTAACCTGGCCCCAGATAAAAGCCTAGGAGTTTAAATTCGTCTAAGTCATCCCCAGAGGACTATAAATGTCAGTGGCACATTCTATGGGAAACCGTTTACTAGTTGGTGACATATTAAAAAACTCATGAATCTAAACTAAAAACAAGCCGTCATGAGATTTGTTGCACGTGAAAATCAAATTAAGTCAAGTTTATTTACATAGCACGTTTAAAACAACTTCAGTCAGGAAGCAACGGAAATATGTAAAGACAAGCAAAAATCTATTTTTAAAACTAAATAAAATAGTAAAAAAAATACTAAAATGAGGCAAAACAGCAGAGCAACTTGTAAGATTAATTACTACAAGACAAATAAGGGCAACCAAAAGCCACTAAAAACGTGTGTCTAGTGGAGGATCACCAACATCGATAGCATTCATCTTCAAGGGAATAATCTTGTTAAAACGTCACAGTAATCAGTTCAGTACCTGTTGAACAACTGACCAACACTCATCTGAATAATGTAGTGTGTAAAAAAAGTGACTCCCTTATCTCCGCTGTGCTGTCTTTGATGTCTGGTTATGGAAGGTGGTGAGTGAAAGACAAATTTGAACTTGTATTCACGTAATAAAAGAAACTATGTTGCTTATGCTTTGGTTGAATGAACGTTCTTGTCGATAAAGGAGCAAAACAAACAAAATAGTTTCTTGTCCAATTTGTGTTGTGTGAATAAAAGCTATCAAGTGTAAACAATCAGCATTGCATAATTCAGTGTGCACACCTGCAGTACAGTGTGTTACCAGTGGATTTCCTACATGCTGCCTATTATTCTTTGATAAGAGATTACTGGTGATGACTCAGACAGCCTGTGTGCGCGTGTGTGTGTGTGTGTGTGTGAGTGTGTGTGTGTACATGTGTCTGTGAAAGTGGGCAGTGTGTGTCACTGTCTATAAGGTGTGCCCCATGTCTGTTTTAAAGATTTCACTCTCTCTTACCGTCTTTGTCTCCGCCCCTGTGTGCCCCCATCTGCTCTCCTCCGTGTCCTTTTTTCCCACCACCCCTCTGTTCGTCTCAAAAACAAACACCCCCTCATACGCACTCTATTTTTGATCACATTCCAACTCAGTGACTTCAGGCCAGAAATGGGAAAGCTGGAGTGTGTGTGTGCGTGCATGTGTGCCCATGACGTCAGCTGTTTGTTTGCGTACTGCGGTTGTGTCTGGGGCACCAGCTTGGTAGATAAGCAGGGTGGGAGTCTGAGAGAGTGTGTGTGTGTGTGTGTGTGTGTGTGTGTGTGTGTGTGTGTGTGTGTGTGTGTGTGTGTGTGTGTGTGTGTGTGTGTGTGTGTGTGTGTGTGTGTGTGTGTGTGTGTGTGTGTGTGTGTGTGTGTGTGTGTGTTGAACAGAAGAAGAGAGGAGGGGAAATGCCAGACATGAAAGAGTGCATAAAAAATGTTGTGTTGAAAGTCGGTTGAGCTGGCCTCGGGAGTGATGAGCTTGTCAACTTTATAGACTCTTCATTGTTGAGCGACTGATGATTGAGTGTATTCCTATTTCTCTGTCTCTCCTGCTCCCTCACCCCAGCCAGAGGAAACTGCTGCATAATGATAACAGACTCTGAGACAATGGGTTCAACAGGCGTAAATACACACACATGCACACACACACTGATGCACAATGCATACACATACACTGTGCTGGTGAAGCTCAGGGGTCAGGGGTCCTGCCTGTGCTGCTGATAGTCCAGACCTTCTGAAATTATTTATCAAATACGGAGCAATCCGGACATACCAGCCGCATTTCTGAGCTCTTTTCCCCCCTAAAATGACCTGTTGGAATAAAGAATTATCCCACCTTCCCTCCCCTGCCTGGACCTTGTCTGCCCAGTGATAAGGTCAGATTGGGTTTATTTTAGGCATCTTGCAGAACGGCAAAGAGTACCGAAGCCCAGAGGGTTTCCCTTAAAAGCTTTTAGTTGTGTTTTGGGAGGTTAGGTCCCTCACGTGGTGAACAGACTCAGGGAACAATTCTGAAACCTTCCTTTTTTTTCTGAGAGGTTTAACCTTGACTGTTGCATTACCTGCTACTGGTATGGATTTTTATCTCCCATCATCTTCCAAAAAAAAATTTAAAAAAGATAAGTCTTCAGCCAGCAGGATGATGCTGTTCATTTAAAAAAACAACTATATAAAATGGCATCTCCAGTAGACATTTACAGCAACGCAAGCAACCAAACTGGTCTGAATTTCTATGACTTTGGACATACATTAGCTATAATAATAAAGTGGAGATGCATCAACTAAGCCATAATCCCATTTTACAGTAAAAATACAATACGTTCAATACCACAAAATGCAATACATGATAATCCATAAACTGCATATAATAACTGTTCTGGCTCATATCGCATGGTTTATTTTATTCACATTCACTCTTGGTTTAAATGTAGCTGCTTAGACCTCATATATCTCTGCTTCTACATTCCCATCCGGTTCCCTTTCTGAAATGAAGCGGACTATAAAAGAGTTTGGTTTGCTTCTAAACAGGCTGGAATAAAAACAGCGCTGTATTTAGTGACTTGGTTTGCATGTATTAAGTATTTATTAAGCTTTTATTCTGTAATTTGAAAATTTTGAAAGTAAAACACTTTGTTTTTACAGTTTGTGCTTAATTCTGCTTTGAAAGTTGCCAACTACTCATTAAATGGTGCTTCCCGTCATATTGTCTGACAGGCCTGTTTCAGCAGATAGTCACTGATGGTTAGATGGCTCCACTGTGTGTCTGCAGGCCTCAATAGCAGCTAAAGGGAAGATAGTCTGGAAGAGCACATTTGTGGCCACTAGAAGGCGCTATATGTTTGCTTATCGCAGATGCACCGTGCTATGAGAGCGGAAACTGTTCCGACGTGTACAACATCATACATGTGGTCGTGTACAGAATAAAATAAATAAATAAGTAAACGAACCACATTTAAAGGAGACCCTCCTCACAGCACATTTCAGGCGAAAATTTCTTTTTAGTCTTAATTTATATTCGTTTTAATCAAAACAACAAAATGACACGCCATTCTGATAACGCTATAGATTAATAGGTTTAGATTATAGATTTATAGATTAATAACTATTATTCTGTAACAACAACAACAGTTATTCTTATTATGCAAACGTTACTGTTGTGATATGTAATTAATCTAACAATTATAGCAGAAGTAGTAGTAGTAGAAATAGACAATATTCCATGCATATATAGAACAAAAAATAAAGTAACTAATCAAGCAAACCCAGCAAACAGGAAGCTTGTAGGAACCGATAGCTCAAGACGGTTATTTTATTTCTAGAATTTTCCAAGAAAGTCCCAATTTGTTGTAAACACAGACTAGAACACATTGGTCTTAAGGAAGCTAATTTTGACTGTCAGCCATTGGTGGGTTATTTCTTAAAATCACATGTAATAATAATAATAATAATGACAATAATAATAATGTTGTTGTTGTCATTGTTCTCCGGCATGTGATTTTTAGAGATAACAAACTAATGACTGACAATAATAATAATAATAATAATAATAATAATAATAATAATAATAATAATAATAATAATAATAATAATAAAGACATTATTGTTGTTGTTGTTGTTGTTGTTAATAATAATAATAATAATAATAATAATAATAATAATAATAATAACAACAACAACGACAACCTAACAGTTATTATCATTATTAGTATTATTTACAAGAATAAGAATAAAAGTTGTTAAATATAAAGTTGGTGAACATTATTTTGTAATCCCCGCCGGAAGTGCGCCTCTTCCTGCTGCCAGCTTGCCTCAGCTCCTCTGCACACCGTAGCGGAGCTGTCACAACAATCGTCAGTCTGTTCTGCAGCTTCAGCTCCACAACCATGCCATCCAGATTCTTAGTTAACTTGCGGGAATTTATGAGAAACTAAGTTGGTGTCGGGGGACTTAGTTGAGCGGACTTGACGCTGACGGAGATGCTTCTCGGTGTCGGTGAGGACTGAACGGAGGATTATCGTTTCCTGACGGACAACCTGACAGTTAGGTTGCCAGTCTGGGCTGCTGCTTGTTTAATTTAACTGCGACAGACCAGAAAACATAACGAGGTGAGTTAATTACGCCGCAGTAGCGACTCCAACTTTAATATCCCGCTCGGTTGAACCCACATTTGTGTTATAAACGGTGACTTTTCGTGCCTCTGTGCCCGGTGTTCATCTCTGCGCTGCCTCAGGATGCTTTTGTCAGTTGGCTGCTGCGGGGCTGAACTACCGTCTATTTGTTGTAGCCTGCTGGATACCGGTAACGTTAGCCAACTACAGCTCGTAATTACTTTAAAAAACACGCACAGTAAATTGGCTGGCTCAAAAACACGTATTTAATGCATCAGTTACCCATTAATATAGGCGTGAAGTGTTCGTGTGTAGGCGGACTTTTCATGTTTTTAAAACGGGGTTAGCTAAGTTAAAGGCTACTTTAAACAAGTTTTTACTAGAGCTACCCAGCTAGCTAACATGCTAACGACTATTTCATGTAAATAAGACACATTGCTGTAATATTCCTTCTCGAAACACTGCTCAACCAGTTTTTAATTGGAATAACCTTTTTTTTTTTTTTTAAACTTAGCTTTACCTTATATTTCTGCATTAAAGCATTTTCACTTAACTTACTATATTTATCAAAAGCAAAACAAGCCCTGTGCTCTACTATTAAGGTCTGTATTATAAGTATAGACTGTATGGGTGTGATGAGTGGTGGATTATATTGAAAAGGTGCACTGTTATGCAAAACTAAACAAAAAGGAAGTTCCTGTTTTTTTTTGTAATTTGTTAAGAGACCACCAGGGATCGTTTAGGGGCTTCAGGGGATGTCTCACCAAAAGGGAAGCGTAACTTTACTAATGCAAGGATTAGTGTTTTGTTATTGTTTACACTTTACATTTTCACCACAGTAAGTTGTCGGAAACTTAATATTTGACAAGTATACTTCAGTTTCTGTGGCCCTGAACATTGTCTAACCAGTTGCATCCCCCTTTTCTTTCTGATTTGTGGCATCAGTTTAATTCATATAAGCGGCAGAGTACAGTATGTTACCATTGTTTTCATTTGATGTTTTACGCCAGAGTTACTGTAAAACTATATTTCCTATGCATTTCCTTTGCGCCTGGTTACTGAAGTGCTTATTTTTCAGCAGGGTTTGAAAAATGCACCATTGTTTATTGTGTTTATCTCTACACTACCGTTCAAAAGTTTGGAGTCACCCAAACAATTTCATGTTTTCCATGAAAACTCACACTTATTCATATGCTAACATAACTGCACAATCATCAGTGAGCCTTTCAACACCATTAGATAACACAATGTAGCATTAGAACTATGGAGATATTCCATTAAAAATTTCCAGATAGAATAGTCATTTACCACACTTGCAATGTCTAGACTGTATTTCTGATTAATTTAATGTTATCTTCCTTGGGGAAAAATGCTTTTCTTTCAAAAATAAGGACATTTCTAAGTGACTCCAAATTTTTGAACAGTAGTGTACATGTTTACAGCATGGCATGGATCAGTTAAAATTACAAGTTGCTGTATTTGAGCTGTGTTTACCTGTCTCACAAATAAGAGCTGAAGCAAATTAGAAGTTAAAATTTGAATTTTTAAGTTGTTCCATGTAAGAAAAATGACATTGTGTTCAAAAAATAAATGAAAGTAATTATAAATAGTAAGATTTACATATGTTTGATTAATTAATATATTGCTAGTTATACACATTAATTAAATGAATAAAATAAAATTGAAAGAGACATATTGAGAAGATATTCAAAACATTTATAATGCATTACAGCTGTTTGAGTTTTGAGGCGTGATAGAGGACACCACATTTGCTTGCCTGAGATTCTCAGGCAGGGATGCTCAGACAGCTGAGACGCCCAGCAAACAAAAGCACTGCAGTGGTAGAACTTCATTCCAGACAAATGAAGTTGTCAGTATTCTGCAGTCCTGCTATAAGCTTTACTGTCAGCCAGGAAACAGCAAACTATCTACAGAATAGAAAACTTAGGAGAGGGAGACTGAGAGAACACATAGTAAGCATCTGGTTCACACTGATGTAAACAGGCCTTATTAGGTAGCTGTTTTGCTAAAATTCCTCCTCCTCAACTTCACAAAGAGCTTGGGGTAATTTGTTTAAAACCAACACACACAGATGAGTCATCTGCTCTGTATGTCTGAGTCATATTTCACTGGCACTGTCCTAATGTTAGCTGCAGTCTTAAACCATTTGCCAGCCAGTTTTGGTTTCATGGTGACTGATTCTCTGCATTCTTTTCTTTGCCCGCTTCTTTCCACATTTTTTCCCTCCTTTGCCTATAGTTTCTGCATTTTTTCTCCCTTTCTTTCTGCAGTTTTTCCACGCATTCAGAAAGCCTAAACTTTTTTATTCTCTCTTTAAGAGTCACAACGTTGTCTTACACATTAGCCCTTCTGTTTGTCTACTACTGAGTTATTCATCTTTGCTGTGCTGTTTGCTGTCTTTCTCTACTGATCTCTCCAACCAGCAGTGCCATTATCCTACTCTGGTTCAGTTCCTTCTCTCTTATACTCTTATGCTTTCTTTTTATGTGTCCTGCCAGTGTCAGTGGTCAGGATACTGGATCAGTAACAGCGCTCCACCCTGCCCAGCCCTGCGTGAACAACAGTACCACATCTCAATCTCTCCTCCTCTCAGAGATTTTCAACCAGTATAGACTGTGGCTTATAGGATTCACATGTAGGTCTACATACATGTGTGTATGATTTGTTTTGCTTCAATTACAATGTACACAGTCGTTGAATCATTAGCATGGGTCCACACCAAGTTTAAGCAATGCATTTCTCTCGTATTTGTTTATGAAGTAATTCATTACCCGTAAATCCTGTAAGGGGATGAAAGGGACGACAGAAACAGCTCACTGATGTTCAGCAGATTTTCGAGTTTTAGTTTAAGTTTTACTTCCATTTCACCTTCTAGTGGACACAGTGGTGACAACACCTGACATGCACAGTTTCATGTGGACACGTTTGCTTGAAGTTATTACCAGGTGCAATGCACTTCTACACTGCTGTCCCCTTTTTCATGGTGATTGCTGGTTTAGTTTTTCATGAGTCTTTGCAAGTTTAGCGGTCATGTCACATGGTTTAAATCATTAGTTTTAGCACTTTGTTTTCCCTACTCTAGAAGAACAGCATCTTGTTTCTCTTTGTTCACATGATTGCTCCAGGACCTGAATCAACTTTCCTTGTATATATTGGGGGATGTCCCCACCTTCCTGAGATTCTCCTATTCATGACCAAAGACTCAGAAGTGTCCATCATATCAGAGTCTGAAAAGTAAAGCCAGTCCTTTAAACCTGTATTCTTTCCAATAGGGTGGACTTATCTGGTTGCGAAAAGAAGTGTATTTTTTGTACAGAAATCTTTGAGGAAATTACCCTACTTCTCACTTGATTTATTACCGCAGTAAACATTTTCCTCATGAGTTTATGGTCTCAATTACTAGGTTAAAATCTCATTCAACACAGTATGATTTATTTTGTAAATTATGGTCAGGATATCTTACTACAGTGTCGCTGGTTTATCAGTCAGAATCACATCTTGTCCTCACCAGCTCCACCCTTTTATACAAACATGGCCACTTCTGGCTCCAAAACACCAAGATGTTACAAAATTTGAGACTTCAGAACAACAGTCAACAAACTGTGGCATCACGGTTTCTGGATGTTAGTGACACATGGCGGAATCATACCTAAAGGAAACAGAGCAGTGCAGTACAAGAGTGACCAAGGCAACACATGCTCTCTCAGCAGCCATTCAGCGGAACAGTGAGCCTCTTAAAACTGAAATAAAAAGGCTTAAATGGGTTTTGCAGCCCATTCCACAACAGCAGCTTTCCAAGTTTAGAGCATGAACGGGCAATTGTAAGATTCAGCTTGGTTTTTGGATAAAGTGGATAGCATAATTAGCCTTAAACAAAAAAGGGAAGGCTACAGAAAAATGTATGATTTGATCAAACATTTCTGCAGTATTTCAGGGAAAACAGCAAATGATGAGAAACAGCTTAGTGCAGGGTTCCCCTCTGGATAACAAGCAGGGGGCTGGTATGCTCAGGAGGAGAAATGTGCTGAACTAGGCTGCTAGATGCCACTTAGAGTGCAAGGGAGGATTTGAAGGAATTAAAGTACAAACTGCTCCCCTCTCTGCACTCTTAGCTAAAGCCTCTTGATGTTCTGAGAAGAGAGAAATTCTAAACGTGAAAAGGGAGTGTTTGTTTCCTAAAGATACAGGGTTGAAGATGCAGGCTGTCGTTGCTGTGGAGTCACAATGTTTTTGACCGTTGTTGCTGTTTCTCGAGTGCTAGTGATACAATCTGCAGAATAGTTTCAAAGCATGCTGGATTAAAAAAAAAATAACCCCATTACATTTGTCACTGTCTACTGTTTGTTACCCACATCAATTAATATTGGGTCTCTTTAATGTCACCCAACTTGTGAAGCTAATTCACCGTTGCTAAGGTTGAATCCTACAGGATAAGGATGAGTGCTTGATTTGAAAATGCGAGATAGCATTTACATAAACAGCCTGATTGGATCAATATGGGGGGGGGGTTATAGTAAGAACATGCATCTACAGCAAGTAGCTGGACTTTGCCTCACTGTCTTTTCACAGTGTTAGTGTAGCAAATCTGGCACTTTTTTTTTCTGTGTGAAAATGTCGGTAAGTGAACAGACTAGGTTTTGCTTTGGAGAATTAAGTCTCACATGTTGACTGTTTGCCACTGAAAAAAAATCAGTTTCAGTGTGACTGTGTTGTCCTTGCTCACAGTAAACAGTGAAAGCCTCACTGTTGGCAGTGACAACCACAGCGGTAGACTGTCATGTATGATGTTGCTATTATTGACTGTTTACATTAACACAGTTTGGTTGGTTACCTTTTAGCCTCTTTTCTCTGATCAGTTTCATAGTCTGATTTTTTTTATGTTGGGCTGAATATCCTTCTCAGATACTCTGGGTTGTAAAATTAAAGACAATGATGTGAACAGTCGATGTAGTAATGTTGAACATGAATACTGGAGAAGACCATTGTGGAAGAAACATCTTAGTTAGCCATTATTATCTTAGTCTTTGCCAGTAAACCAATTAAATTTAGAAAAATGAAACGCCCTTATTGGTAGTGAAGGTTTCTGTGTGCGTGTGTGCCTTCACACGAACTTCCTGTTAGGTACAAACAGCCACAGCTTCCCTTTTTGTCGTCTTCTGCCGCTCTTTTTAGATGCATGAGTTTGTTACAATCAGCTGTAGTTATGTCCTCATATTAAATGTAAGCTTTGACCAAGTTCGAACGTATGAGACAAGTCTCTTTGATGAGAAAAGTGGCACAGTCAGAAATTGAAAGACTAGATCATAGAGAGAATCTAAAGTTTTGGTTTTTTCCTACAGCACAGAGTCAAGTAGACCCCAGCAGATGTAATTGCCATAGCATCACATTACGCCATGTGGAGTAGAATGTCTGGCATTTACTTTGAACGTCTGGTCACTTTTTAACATCTTGCTTTAATGGCCAGATTGTCTAGTAACTTAGTTTGAGGTATGCAGAGATGTCTCAGAACATCAGAGATGCCAATGTTATGTTTTTTTCTGATAATGACTTTGTGTGGTCACTAATCTGACGTCCAGCAATAGGATTTGGTGCGAACTACTGAATTAAACTTTAGTCCTCCTGAATGTTTCAACTTGCTTTCTGCTCTGAACCTCAGATAAGTTGGGTGTCTACACAGCAGCATGTCTGTAGCTGAACATGCATTATTATCAGTGACATACAGTTGATTTGTAGTCAAATTAGTCAATACTTTTGCCCTCTTCACAGAGTACTCCTGAAACATCCATAAAAACATGTGAAGGAAGTGCATTTTACAACAGTAACACCAAAAGGGAAATATATGTTCCATGTTTTCAGTAAATACCATTAATCTTGCCACAGGAGTTGGCACAGCAAGCATGAAAGCTTGTGAGCTGCGGTTTATGCTAATTATCTGCGCTGTAGGACCACATCTTTGACCAATGAGATTTCTCGGCTTAAGATGCCTGTTACATAATGTTTGTGATGGCGGCCTTGCTGAAAGTTAAACTTGTGGACGCTTTTCAACAAACATGAACAAAAGATAAAGCAGCTGAAACCAGGTCGTTTTAAACTCTCGTCTTATACATCATGTGCTGTTAAACTACTTTCTCAAGATTTTTCTTCACTTGAAGCATGCTGAGTCTGTTAAGGTACGCACGATTTGTGTGTGTGTGTTTGTCCCTATACAGGACTGTTTTCTACTATTACTATGTTTATTGCTACATAAGCTGCTGTAACAGTGTGAATTTCCCCTGGCGTGGGGAGAAATAAAGGACTATCTTTGTACTAAGCACTTTAAATGTGTCTGTGTCACAGCTTAGTAACATTGTCTGTCTTTGTTCTTTAAGCTTGTGTGTGTAGTTGCACTTGTTTGCATGTTCAGATGTTGTGTTTTTTTATGCTCTGTTTTCTCAGGGAGTGTTTGAGCAGCAGAACAGATTAGTTGGATTACACGCGACTAAGATTAACTAAGAGAGCATCTGTCAGACACTTACCGCTAGTGTTACTGCTATCACTACATCAACTGTTAACAGGCTCACTGTTGCCAATACTGTATATTTCACTGTACTGACACCGTCACTCACACTGCTCCATCTGCTACTATTATTTGACTATGATTAGTGATGTTGTGACTAATGTTGCCTGTTAGACCTATTAAAACTTTCAGAAACACAGTCACAATTACTACTGTTGCTGCAGCTGCTAATGCTTCGTCCATTTCTGCTTCTGCTACACCTTGAATCCTTCTACTAATTGTTCTGTTTTTGCTACTAATACTTTACGTAGCAGGACCAGCTACTGCATCTACCACCTCTGTAGGTGTACGAAATTGTGTAAATGCCCACTGCAGCTCATGCTACAACCCTGCCAACAACCAGTATTACAAATTAGTATGCTATTATCACGTGACTTGGTGCTATCTTTACATTAAGTATGCATAATTCTGGGTTTTTGTTTTGTTTTAAAGTGACAGAAATCTGCCTCAACAGAAAAAAAAAAAACAGCTAGATCTGAATATTCATCATTTTACACTATTGCATATTGTACTGTTTTGGACTTTTGAACAACCAAAACAAGGCATTTTAAGAAGTCATTTTGGGTGCTAGGGCTTTGTTTAATGTTTTGTACAGATTAATGAAACAAGAAATTGCAGATAAATTGATAACAAGACGAAGCTTTAGTTGGAGCCCTAATCTCTGCTAATGTCATAAGAAGTGATTAAACCTGCTGTACTAATTTTCCTGGGGAAAATCTGCAATTTTTAAGACAAACATACTTAGTTTTACTTAAAATGCACAATTGTGTAATTATCACTATGCTTATGTTCAGTGTATAGAACATCCAACATATTAATTCTTGGTAACTAGCAGAAAAAATCAGTTATAAACAAACTTTGAAGTACAGTTGTCTTATTTTTTTAGAGAGAGGTTGTTCCATTTGAGGAATACTAGATGGATATTTGGCTCAATCTGTGTTTAATGTTGTTGACATGGATTAGCATTTCTAAAGATAACAAAGCAATGTTTCTTTTAGACTTCACTCCATAAAATTGAAATCCTACCCATTTGCATTGTACTGACCCTCACCTGTCAATATATTCTGACCAGAGGCATTAAACAATTCAGGAAGGTTTGTAAAATACTGACTAATCGTTAGTTATTATTTTTCTTTCTGTGTGTTTCAGTCATGTCTCGTAGGAGTTCCCGCTTGCTGTCCGGTGGCTACTACAATTCAGATGAGGAATCTGACTCAAGTAGTGTGACAAACATATCTTACAGAGAAAACCCGGTCAAGTACGTAACTTTGTGTTTCTGTGTGTGTTTTCATGTGCCTAAAGCTTGGTTTCTAGGTTCTCGTTTAGAACCAGTAATGATAACCATTTGTTTTCCTTTCTCTAATACCTCTTTCTTCTTCAGGGTTTTCAAGAAGAAGGCAGGGACCCGCAAGCCTGGCTCCCGCACCTCCAGCAGAGCCAATAGCAATGCTAGTTCTGGGACCCCTGAGACACCTGGCACTGCAGGCCAGCATGATGGTAGCATCACTACAGCACTCAAACAGAAATGACATAATATCCTGTCATTATAATAGTCATAATAATAGCATGAATAGAACAGAGGTAGGGACATTTTATTTAGAGACTCCGCAGAGTAGATTAAAAATTCCCCATAAAAAGAGGTCTAAAACCGTTTAGTTCATGATTTCTCATTGCAAAACAGTGTCCATTTGTGACCTCTTATCACTAGTTGCATATGTTTACTAGCTTTGCAACCAAGAATTCTTTTCTTACTTCACTTTTAGAAGTTTAAAGAGGGAGAACTAACAAGTAATTCACAAAAAAAATCTGGAAAAAAAAGTCTACCACTGGCTATAATTTTGTGCTTTGTTCCACTGATCCCATTAAACTTATTATTGCCCCTTGGAATTGTCTTTTACTCCTTTGTAACAATGGAAGCAAATGGACTGAATTTGTGATAATTTAATTAAAACAATACATTTTAAGTAGCATTGGTTGCACCCTTATTCACTGGCAATAAATAGGGCTTTCAACCAAATGAAGGCATTTTACAGTAAATACACACTACCGTTCAACAGTTTGGGGTCACCCAGGCAATTTCATGTTTTCCATGAAAACTCACACTTGTATTCCTGTGCTAACAGAACTGCACAAGAATTTTCTAATCATCAATGAGCCTTTCAACAGCATTAGCTAACACAATGTAGCATTAGAACACAGGAGTGATGGTTGCTGGAAATGTTCCTCTGTACCCCTATGGAGATATTCCATTAAAAATCAGCTGTTTCCAGCTAGAATAGTCATTTACCACATTAACAATGTCTACACTGGATTTATCATTCATTTAATGTTATCTTCACTGAAAACAACTGCTTTTCTTTCAAAAATGAGGACATTTCTAAGTTACCCCAAACTTTGGAACAGTAGTGTATATTTGGATTTTAGAGTCTTGTCTTAATAATAAACAATTAGTATACATGCGTAATGCTATATATATATATATATATATATATATATATATATATATATATATATATATATATATATATATACACATTTTCCCTCGTCAAGTTTTGATAGAAGAAAAGAAATATATTAATCTGTCACTCACTCATCTCACTTTATTTTTATCTTTCCTCTTTCCTCTTCTGCCTCTCAGGTCAGAGATCGTCGCCCTTGAGCAGTCAGACTCAACCTACCATGAGGACCGTGCCCTACGTCCCCATCACGGTCACCCCTCGCCCAGCACTGACCCCATCATCAGCCCAGGGTCAGGCACCCACACGCTGCCGTCCCGTACCTCCAGAGAAGAGCCCTTACACTGGGCTCTCCAGCGGGTCACGATTACACTTGAGGCCTAACCACAAGGAGCTCAGTCAGAGTGGTGTGGACAGCTCAGGATACTCGTCCTCTGAGGGCAACGTGCCTGAAGATCGTATATACTCTCACATACCGGCAGGTTTGTGCTTTCACAACCACCGCATGTGATTTGGCTCTGGCTTTTCAAAATCCCTGCAAATCAACTTTCCTTCTCTTCCCAGTAGCGAAAGCTGTATTCAGCAGCAGCATGAAGAAAATTGGTGGTCTGGTTCTGCTGTTATTGTTTGCACTTCTATGTAAGTACCATAAACATTTAATAGATTTAAGTTTGCATCTACCAAAGTATTCAAATACATTTTGGAGACATTTCATTACCTGGAAATGTCTGCTGGGAGTGTTGATGGTTGCTCTTTAGTTTTGTTCACATGTATATATTTTCAGTAAGTAGCACAGATCTTTTTGCAGTGATAGTGCAATTTCTACCACACCTACTTTCCACTAAAATATCGTCAAAATTAGAAGAGGTGGTAGTGTTTGCCGCCAAATGTAATGTATGCCTTGCAAAGTGGCACAACTTGGCTTCTTTTGCTTGTGTGGTTGGTTTGTGCTCACACCATCTCCACCTCAGTGTGGTTGAATGAGTCACAGTAAATGTCAGTCATTACAGGTTGCACATGTCAGGGTCTTTGATCTTAAAATGCTCATGGACTTAAGTAATGTTACCGTATGTGTTTTAAGTGCCGTTCTCAAGGCAGTGTCCCTCCTGTCTTCTCCAGGTATCTGGTTGCTCCTTCCCTTGTTCACCTCTTTCATCTCCCGCATGACTGTCACAAACACCCCGTCACAGACAAAACCCAAGAGTCAACCTGTTATCCCTGCCACTCCTCCTCCTCAACCCAACACCATGCATTCCACACCTACAACGGTACGGCTCAAGTGCAGATCATCTGCATCTCACAGATTGTTTGTGCTAGTTTCATAGATTGTCATTGGATGTGTGGGTGTACGTAGGTTAATCAGTGGGCAAATGTCTCCTGGTAGGTAAGTCCCTGAACCTAATCTTCAAGACTTGCTCATGAACAAAAGCAGCAGTTAAAAAACTGAACAATAGCAGACAACAGTACTACTAGAATATGAGTAACTTGCACAAGTAGAAAGTGTACATTTAGTGTGCAGAAGTTTTAGAGTTGGTGGCTGCTGCTTTAGGAAGGTCCTGGGAGCCGAGAGTCATTGAAACATTTTTATTAGGTCCCAAACATGAAGAAATTATTTATATTGCTATTAATGACTCAGTATACTCTTAATTTAGCAACAGAATATTAAAGATTAAATAGAAGTTTGTGCTATTTTAGGGTCGCTCATGTTGAAGTTTGGAGTCTTTTGTGTTACCTTAATTACATTAAGAGTTTAATTATTATTATTTCTTTTATTCAGGATCCTGCCATTGTGTCTGCTGCTATAGAAGCTAAGATGCAGCATCTACTGGTAAGAAGCAATTTGTCTGCAGTTTAGAGAAAAACATGAGGAAATTTGTTGTTGTTTTTTGCAAAAACAGTTTTGTGAAATTAAAGAATCGCAAAGTCCCCACATGCTGATTTAAATGAAGGCATGTTGAGTGTAACATGTTTGTGTGTTTGTTGCAGGTGGATCTGCAGCTTAAGCAGGAACTCCTTATCTCCCAGGTAAGAGAAACTCTCTTTGTGAAGAGCTCTGCCTGGGGAGCTCATGATGGAGGTTAGATTGAAAGTAACAGCTATGGATTTTAGCAAATGACCACCGCTAGAATAACATCTAGTGGTGGGGAAGTAAAACTGCAGCATTTAGGAAGACTTTTTTTTTTTTCCATGGCTCTGTAGCTTTGTTATTTTGGGTCATAAAGTGTTCTGGAATGTCTGTCAGTCCTGAACACTTTTCCAAGGTGCTATTACAGAAATGAATCATGCACCATCATTTCCAATAACAGACTGCGTTACCTTTATGAATTTGAAACTTGGAGTGAAAAGTATCCGATTTTTAACGGCGATCTTTATATAAAATCTATTACATTAATCCATCATTAACTCCTTAGCCCAGAGTGAAACGTGGGATAACAAGAGATCATCTATGTCGAGTTTAATTAGATCCTTCACACCTCCAGAAACCTCTGCAATAATGTTTTACACCATCAAGCCTCCCCACTGATTTAAGCAGTACTTCACTGACACTTCCCAACACCCTTCTACCAGTCACACAATAATTCCACTGATGACTGACTCATTCACATCTTAATATCCCAGATGAAGGAGCAACTCCAGCTGGACATGCAGGACATGAAAGCCAATCTGGAGGTGGTGGACTCAGACAGTCGGCTGCGTCTGGAGCAGGAGCTGGCCGTGCTGGGCAGGCAGGTAGAAGATTACCAGGTGGACAGTCGCTCTGCTGCAGCCAGTCTCAACCTCAGGATCCAAACTTTGGAGAACCAGAATACCAAGGTAACAGTGTCTGATAGAGATGTGCCCAGCTGACAGCAGATTACGGATTTCTACACTGTTTTTATGGCTAGACAGACATTAAGTAATACTGCCTCTCTTCTATTTCTCAACATGACGTCTTTGTTATGCACGATTTCAATGTGACTTCCTCTCTTTTGTAGCTGTCCCAGGAGTTGTCATCCATCCAGATGATGCCTCCTCCAGCCCCTTGTCCTGATACCAGTACGGCTCCAGTCCTCAACCATCTCACCCCTGAGCTCCAACAGGCCATGGAGAAGTGGTTCACTGACCGCATCAAAGTAACTACATATGTACTGATACAGTGGATAGTCTGTAAGACGGCTTTAAAAATACAGGACCCTGGTGCTGTACTCCAATGTTTGAGGTATGCTCCTGTTGTGATTGTGAATCAGGAGCAGGATGCAGTCAGAAATGCTGACCAAGGAAGCTGCACAGACTGTGGACGTCCCATGGCTGACAAAATGGCTGACTTTGCTCTGGAGACGCAAGGTCAGGAATGTTGGGTTAAACGTTTAATTATCTCTGTGGCCATCTATTGCTAAATTTTCCTAACTGTGTACTGTGTTGGATGTTAAATTCATTTGTCAATTAGTTTGTCTTCTCCATTCTTATTATTTTAAATGAAAATAGCACTTTGTCAAAGCTTTTCCTTGCAAAGATTGATTTAATTGTCTTCATTTTGTATTAAAGGCAGTCCTTTAACATTGCCTAAAATGAGTGTAGATTCAGCAATGTATCTTTAAATTCTTATTTTACATTTTGTTTGTGTACAGGCGCCAGTGTGATCAGCACCAGGTGTTCAGAGACGTATCGTCATCGCTCAGCGTGTCTCACCCTGTTTGGTTTCCCTCTGTGGTATCCATCTGAAAGCCCACGCACTGTTATTCAGGTAGAACCATTATCCTGCTTTCTCATTTTTATTTATTTTTTTATATCTTGCCTCATCTTATTTTCCCCTTTTCCCTTCTTTTCTATACATTTTTTTAACCTCATAAGTCATGATAAACTCGGTAAGTAAAGATTTTAAGGAGTTTCAGTTTTATTAGCATCTCCTCCCTCCTTCCGTTCCAGGGCTACCCAGTGCTGCTTCCAGGAAAATGTTGGGCGTTTCACGGTGTCCAAGGCATTCTTGTCATCTCTCTCTCCCACCCCGTAAGGATAAGTCATGTGACGCTGGATCACCTGCCACGCTACAACTCTCCCACCGGTCGCATTGACTCCGCACCTAAAGACTTTGAAGTTTATGTGAGTCATCCCAGTCTGGAAACACAGTGTGGCACCACATGACTTCTTTTTGTACTTACTCACATACTAAAGATTTGTCAGATTTAATCACAACATTTCAGAAGCGGAAATACCAATCACTTAAGCTTTTATTTAGTAGTTAGGATTTTTATATTTATTTTCAAGAGTATATCATTTAATAGCACTATAATGAACATATACTGGATACATATACGAAAACAAGTTGTAAGCCCAAGACGTTTGGCTTGAAATTACTTAAATTTATTGAAAGACTGCTTCCCAGTGCTGACTGATACGGGTGAAAAAAATAATATTAGGTTGTAAAATCTTAGCCTTCAGCTAAGTCTCTGGAAACTTCTTAGATTTCAATTCTGTCTCACTATTATATTCCACAATAGGAAAATGCAGCTCTATTACACTACATGCTATGTAGCGTTTTTAGAACCTACTAATATTTCTGTACTACCTCTATAATGGATGATTACCAAGCTCAGAAAAAAAAAACTGATCGTCACATAAAGCATTTTTTCTCCAGTGATTCTAAACTTTAAAATGGCTATAATTTCTCTCTTTCCCAGGGCATGAAAAATGACACAGAAGAAGGAACACTGCTGGGGAAATTCACTTACGATGAGAATGGACCGTCAACGCAGACGTTTAAGCTGCCTGTGAGTTCAAACTGACGATAAATAGTCGATCCCTGTGATATTTACAGAATGCCATAACACCACAAACACCACCATAAAAGGTGGGAAGTCTTGAACGTCAACACGTACAAGGTGGAATCAATCTGCTGAAATCAGAAACTACCTGGTTTAAATTTGGCGGCCATCCCTTTCAAAGTAGTCTCCTTGTGTGCTTTTGCAACACTGGAAGTCCCATTATTTAAACATGTCAAGCACCATCTGTGATGAGTGCTCCTGGCCTGATGGAGTTCTGCTGGTTTTATAAAATGTAGCCTTTTATAGCGTAAAAACTGCTGTTTCTTTCGGTAGCCCCAGAACCACCTCTTATCCCCAAGTAATTATCCTAAACATTAAGGTTGGCTCATCTTTGCTGACTGTCACAGAATTTGGTGTTTTCTTCTCTCCTCCCGTGTGAGATCCATGGAGAAATCTCAGATGTGCACAATAACATATGTAATTCAGGTGACATGACTTGTGCCAGTTAGTGCTTGCGAAGGTTGCAGCTATGTGGACATGACATGCTTCATGCACATGAACCACAAACAGTCCCAGAGCATTCTGATCACACCTGACACTCACATTTCTTATCTTCTGTCTTTTTTCTTGTAGCCTTAAGCTTTCTCTTTTTATTCATCTTTCTTTCTCTCTTCTTTTCTTTGCCTCCTCTCCCCTCGTACAGAACCCGAGTGACGTGGTTTATCGATTTGTGGAGCTGCGAGTTCTTACCAACTGGGGTCACATCGAATACACGTGTCTTTACCGCTTCCGTGTGCATGGAATGATCACTTCCACATGAGACTCGAGCTTCACAGAAAGTGATGTGACAGCGCATCCTAACATATCAGAAAGTACATTTGTAATGCATACTTTTTTATAAAGATTAAAACCACTTGATGGTCTGAGGCCAAATGCTACTGAAAACATTTTTAGTGTTGACTTTTGTGTGGCAATAGGTTTTGCTGTTTTTTTTGTGATTACAGGTTACAACAACAAAATTATGAGAACTTTTTGTGCAGTGCACATTCAGCTTTAAATAATTGCAGAGGAGAAAAATGTGTTTTTAAAAACCAAAAATCTACCTAGTAAAACCATTTGGAAGTGTAAGGTTCTGGTAACTTTATGCTTTCAATCATATGAGTGTGCCACAAAACCATTTTTAATCATTTCCTGTTACTGATTATTATGGATATTTATCAAGTTTTTTTTCCTGCTTTACGTTCTTACAGCGCATGATCACAATGGGAGCTCCCTGGTAAAATAACTTTTCTTTTCATTTTGCCGCTGGGTAGCTACAGTGTTAAATGCCTTGCTCAGTGGTACAAGTCAAAGCAGGTCCCTTTACTGACCCAGATGTCTGCAGATGGTCTTTGGATTAAACCAGCAACACCTGGTTCCAGTCATACCCATAAAGTCAGACTGACACATCATATAAGTAATGACATTAATGAACTTTAAAAGATTGTTTCTAACTTCTGCTGTTCATTTTTGGACACGAAATGAAGCTCAATATTTCACATTTTATCAAAATACAGGTTTAGTTTGTGAGGTTGTCAATCAAACATGTGGCCTGATGTCTGACCAGGTTGAAAATGTTTTTATACATTTTTGTCAGGACATTACTGTGATTTATATTTGACAGATGGGGTGTACAACCCTTTGAGCAACAGGTAGATAACATACACAGGGCAGCAGTGAATGTTGTTTAATAAGTGTGGTTTGTTATTAAATTAAATTTGATTTACTATTCCTACAAAAGGTAAAATATGCAGCTTTGTAACATGTATTGTGTTTTCTCTTTTAGCAAGTTCTCATGCATCAGTTTTGATTTTATTTCTGGTACTTGAATACTTGAAAACCTTTTTTCTAACCTCTCTTTGAGAAGACATCACGCCGAATCCCTGACGTCTTTGTTTCCACGTCCTTGTACATAAGACTTTAATTTTGTATGAGCTACTCAACCAGGAAAGATTTGCGTTATTTATTTACAAATTCAGTCATGAAGTAATAAAGTATAAGTTATGTCTGTTTTATAGGATGCGTTTGAAAGTCATTTTTGATTATTAATATGTTATACATATGAAAAATCTTCAATTTTTACTCTTCAAAATCTGGAAATTACCTCTTAACACAACAACAGAGCTGCCGATGTTTGTTTTAGTTCATTTGTTGTATATTTTATTTAGACAGACAATGGAAGAGAAAGGCTTTTTAATGAGGTGCACTAGAGATGATTCCAGGTAATAGATAACTATTGATCTTGTTTGCAGACAATTCATATGTGCATCTTGGTAAAATTTACTACAAAACAGGACCACAACCTTTTGTTTCGTTTTTCTCTTCATGAGGCAGATCTAAGAAAGGGTTTGAGCTCACAGAAAAGGTTTATCGATATTTACAATTTTAAAAAACAGACATGCATGCCATGCATTTATTTTACAATCTGTGCTCAAAAGAAGTCTAAGTAAACTTTTGAAAAATTATTTATTTTTGTAAATTTTTGAGATGTTTTGTGTTTGCTGATGACGAAATCCTTAAAAATTCAAAAAGTTGATTTTGTAATATTGCAGTCCTAGTGCATCCTGTTGTGTATTTAAACTTGGATTAATTGTGGTTAATACAAGGACTTTGGTACAGTTCTAATATGTTTAATTTGCAGTATTTACTTTCTTCATTAAACTCCTTGATTATGCATAACCATGAATTTATAATTATTTATCTTCTGACATGCGGAGGATGTAAAAAAAACAAAAAAAAACCAGACATGTATAATTGATTTGGGAAAACAGTCTGAAACTCATACGACCTGTGTGTCGTGTGGCGTTGTTGTTTAACCGCCTGTACAGGGCTTTGAACACACAACCCAGGCCTTGTCCACACGTAGCCGGGTTTTTGTAAAACCGAATATCCTGCCCCCTCCGTCCAGAAAAAAAAAAAAAACTTACGTACACACCACCTCGTTTTTAGAAAAAAAACTTCATCCACACCTAACCGCATAAGTGCGTTTTTCAGCACATTCATAAGCATGCCGGACCTTTAGGTGGCAGTAGTTCCCCAAATCCTAGCAAAGTGGTGGAGAATAACCGTCCTTAACGTCGTCCTTCGCCTGTGTTGTTGAATGTGGAGCAGTATCTGGGCTTGTAAAAACAAGCAAGTAAAAAGCGCCTGTACAAGAAACGGCGCCCAAAACCTTGTGAGAGCATCCATACTGTTACCGAATGTAAACACAGGTCGCATATGTGACGTAAGAACATATTTTGTCGCAGGCGGTGACGTTTCGAAACGCAAAACCCCGGTTACTGATGTCCACATGCAGACGCATAAAACGGAGAATTCGCAAATCTTCACTTTGGTCGGAGTTTTTAAAAAGAATCGTTTTTGATGACGTAAATCTGCGTTTTCGTGTGGATGATAGGCCGAATCGTAGAAAAACATCTTCGTTTTGTGAGATACCCGGCTACGTGTGGACAAGGCCTCAGATTGCATAATTCTTATTAAATTCTTGCTGGTGTGAATCTTTAGGAGCATCATGAACAGCATCGCTTTACTTCATCAAACTGAATCGGGTTCATCTCTGTCCACAAATGCTAAATTGTGTTTTTCACAATAAAATCAGCCAAAAAGTTGTCTCCTCTTTGTATTAAGGAGCATAATGTCGGCTACTGCCTCAAGTATACTACAGGGTTATTTGACTTTAAATGCCTATTTGTAAGCCAAACTGGGAATGTTTGATTTATTAAAAAAACATGATGAAAAAAAGGTTGTTCCTGTATTTATTTTTTACATGTCCTGTTTTTGAATGTTGTCTGTGCCACAACTTTAGAACCACCTGCCTGATACTGTCAATGATAGAACCATCTGTGCTGCCTTAACACGTTATAGGACATTATATTCTAAGGCCTCGCCACTTAAGCAATTCTCAAATGAAATCTATGGGAGACTGAAACCCCATAGAGGGCAATAAAAAAAACATCTCACTCTCCCTCTGAACAGCCAATCATCTGCTTTCTAAAAGCTATCACGGAAACATAAGTAGTACAAGTATGAGGGGAAATGCTTTTTTGCCTTATTTTAGGACAAAGTCACCAAACATTTTAAACAGTTTTTATTAAATTGGACTGGTAATTCTCTACATGTACTTTTTATGTCCTGTTGAGTGCTGAAATTGCAGATATGTCTCACTTCTCTTTCATTCATGAAGCTGAAGCCACACCCTTATTTCTAAGAGTGTCAGGTCTCCAATTTCTCCACAGGATCTTCTGTTCACAGCTAAAAGACTAAATCCTACTTTTATATTTGCTTACACAGATTAAAACATTTAGGCAAGTCTCCACAAACATTACATGTTCATTTTGTATATTACAAAATAAATAAATCTTGGCCTCACCAGAAAACGTCACATTATAAGCATATTATGGAACTTTTTGCGTTATTTTTCAACATAGTCTCCCTCAACTTCAATGCACTTGTTTCACTGATGTTGAAGCTTCGTGGAAGAAGGTGTGAATGTGAGTGTGATTGTATGTGTAGCTCTGTCATAGACTGGTGACCTGTCCAGGTGTCTCCTGCCTTCACCGTAAGTCAGCTGGGATAGACTCCATCCCCCCCAAACCTGATCTCAATGAGGATTAAGCGGTGTAGAAATATTTACGACAGTCAGAAAAGATACTTAGAGAAAGGTTACACTTGGTTTCTTGGGGCACAGCTACACCCCACTGATACTTAAAAACCATGTTAGTCTTCACATCACAACTGCTTTACTGCACACAAACAATAAAATATGAATCACATTCACCAGACTCACAAGTGCTTTCATCTTTACTAGCTTCTGTTGTTGTTGAAAGCCAAGAAATGTACCTGCAGAAATTGCACAGCATAAAGTTTGTGTCATTTGCACAAACCTGTGTATATTCATTAGTCTTGTTGTGTTGTAAATCTCATTTAAGCACACAGTTCTCCAATGATTTTGTCTTCCAGTTACATAAAGTTGGGTGACTTTAGCAAGACAGATCATTTTAAAAAATGATCAAAGCTGAAGCAACCAAAGCAAATATAATCTGACTTACACTGGCTGAGCAAAACCAGCGCGTTATGCATTTCCTAGAATGAAACTTGGTAGCATCTTTCAGCAGACAGATAAATGCTCAGATCTCAAGCCTCATCTTTTGTAACACGTCCTCCAGAGACAGTCATGTAAATTGGTTCGTTGTGTAATGAATAATATTATGAAAAACACAGGACAGTTTATGTAAGGGAGTGTTATTCATGGCTTTGTGAGCTAATATTTCCCACAGGGTTTCCCTTCTTAACACTTAGTCCAGGGACTTTAGTAACATCTTGCATTAGATTTCTCATTTATGCTTACCTTGCATCACCTGTTTACAGTGTACAGTTGCACCAGTGAGATGAAGCTGCAGTGCTGCTGTAGAGAAAGTACCTGTGGCAACAAACCTGGCATCAGCTGGACTATTTTCACCCCATGACCTTCAAATGAGAAAAATGAGAAAGTCACTGGAGAAACTGTAAGACTAATGTCTTTAGCATAACAATTGAAATAATAATAATGTTGGACAAATTAACTGAAACAGATCATCTCACAAAAAGGGAAATATGAAAGACTTTGTTAGGACATTACAGGCTTAGCCACATTGGACTCCTTCAACAATCAGATCAATTAGTTTGTTTTCTCCTGCAGCATGTATGACTACAGCTTTGTCAGCCTATCCAAAGCAGTTACTGAAGTCGTCCCAATAGCTCTACTCAACACCAGCCAATCACAGCTTGGATGGGACATGGTGTTATGAAGGGACAGTTAATGTCCCGCAGACTGCCCCAATCCAAAAGTGGCATTAGTCTCTGTGCAGGGACCCTATAAAGCCCTAGTCCCAGTGATGTGCTGGTACATCCAGGAAGGTTCTGCAGAAGGTGGGGAAGCCTGCAGGACACAGTGAACCCTGTAAGGTAAGATGGGCTGATGGGACTTCTCTGAAACCTTTTGTAAAATAAATCTTACATGGAGTATTTTTTGCTTATCTGCTCCTATGTGTATCAAACCAGAACTACTTCTCACTATGGATAATTAATACGGACTTTTCACTTTTCTACCAGCTTCTGGAAGAAAATCATCAGCACTTCTTCTGTACGATGCTCAACGCCACTCTAATTCCAGCCACCAACCTCTATGTGAACTCCACCACCCCTGGAGGCCCCCTTGGTCCTCCACTGTGGTACCAGTTCCCAGTGTGTGCTGTGGCTCCTTACGGCTTCATTTTCTACTTTGGGGTCAAAGTGTTCAACCTGGCCGTGGGGGCGCCCTGTAACGTCCTGGTCATCTGGCAGATCGCAACCAAGAAAAGTGACTCATCCACATCCGACATCTTCATCTTCAACCTGGCCATCCTAGACGCCTACTTCTGCCTGATGACGCCCATAGAAATGGTGAACCGACTGCTGCTGGACAACAGCCGCATCTGGTACTTTCAGAGATTTGCATATGGGATCAAGGACGTTGCACCACTTTTTCTGGTGAGTTTTTGTTCTGTATTTGTACATTTGCATATTTGTAAACACTACCAGTCAAAAGTTTGGACACACCCTCTCATTCAATGGTTTTTATTTTACTATTTTCTACATTATAGATTAATACTGAAGACTTCAAAACTATAAAAGAATACATATGGAATTATGTTGTAATCCACAACAAATCTATCTTTTAATCTACAATGTAGAAAATAATACAAATAAATAAAAAGGATTGAATGAGAAGGTGTGTTCAGCATTGAGATGTTTTCCCTTTTGAAAGGTAGTTGGAATTTGTAGTGTCCTTTCTCAAGCTGTACAGAACTTTCCATTATTTCTACAAACTTCTTTTCCTCTCTTGATTTCCTCTTGATCTGTAGAGGATCATTCATTGAAGTCATAGTTGTATTGGCTAGTTAACAGCTCCTCGATTCTGTCAACTGCAGTTCTGTTTGCATAAACAGAGAGGTAGACGCTCTCACCGTCACCAATTCCTTGCATTGGACTATTTATTACCCACCCCAGTAAGATTCGGATTGCATAGGGTCCTTCAGCTTGACTATTGATCTCCCAAGGCTCCAACAACGTGGATATATTGGTGCCAATTAACAGATCAATATCAGTGTTGATGCGTGGAAAGTTAACATTTTTCAGATAAGGCCATCTAGCCAGCTCCTCTTCACTGATTATGTTGTCTGTGGAGACAGGCATCTCTTTCTGAGTGAATACATTAGGAAGATGGTAGAAATGTTTACCAGACAACTCTGAAATCTCCAGGCCATTAATGATGGAATTTGTCACGGTCTTATTGTGACCCATGGTACGGAAACGGATCTTGGCCTTTCGTCCATGTGTATTCAACTTGTGATGACGTTTTTCAGAACAGAAAGTACCTGTACTCCCTGGGTCTAGAAAGGCATATGTTTTAATAACCTTGTCTCCTTTTGAATTCTTCACCAGAACAGGCACAATGTGGAGTATACTATTGCAGTGGCCAGCCCCTGTATGACCACATGTTGAGGAAGTCGTGCAGATTTCAGAGGACCCCTTTGGCTGCTCTGAACCCTTCTGGAAAGTTTTTTCCCTTTGACCAATGTGCAAAATACTGGGATGCTTTTGGCTGCACAGTTTGTAAGTGATGCGCCTATCGCAATTCTTACTTAAGTGTCCTGTGTTTAAGCAGCTGAAACATAGCCCTTTATCCTTTAGAAAGTCTAATTTTTCCCAGTGTAATTTATTTCCCAGTTGTTGACATTGTTCCAATGCATGACCATCATGTCCACAATACAGGCACGAAGTAGTGTTTGTCTGGGAAATATCTTTGCTCTGAATCTCTTCATTTTCAACAGTTTTACATCTGTCATTTATGGAAACATGGGTAGCAAAGCTATTTCTTTTCAAATGTGATTTGATTTGAGGTTTGATTAGTCTGGTTATTCCTTTAACCAGTGGAGCGTCCTGTATGTTGCCAAAGACGGGATCTGAGGTAAGTCTGATCTGCTTCTCTACGAAGTTGACAAGGTCACAGAAACATGCTCTTTGACCAGTTGTCTCAAAAGTGGCACATGCCTTTGCTCTCCATTTCTCTCTCAGTTTGTATGGGAGCTTCTGACTCAGAATTTTCATATTAGCCAGCATGTTTAACTCCTCTAAATATCGCAGTTCCTCCATAGCATTGTAGCACTCACGAAGGAAGAGTCCATATGCTTTCAGCACTTTAGCATCCTCCGACTTGACGCTTGGCCAACCAGTGACCTTTTCCATGTAGGCTGCTGTTATATTAAATTAATTTCCAAAGTGCTCTTTTAGTAGTTGCTTGGCAGCACCATATCCCTTTTCGGCAGTCATGTGAAGGCAGCTGTGTACAATGTCCCTTGGCTGTCCCCTTGTTTACTGCTCCAGGTAGTACAGACAATCTCCTTTGCAAAAAGTCTTTGCCTCCACACAATGGTCAAATGCTTTCATAAATGAATTGAACTACAGAGGGTCTCCATCATAAGTTGGCATTTCTCGGTGTGGCAGTAACTGGGATGTTTGCAACCAGAAGAGCTGTTACATCATTTTGTTGTTGTACCACACTGTAGATATCTAATGATGGTTGATTTTGGCTTCACTTTCCTCTCCAGTATTGTCAACAGTAAGATTTTCTTCATTTAGTCCAGCAGGACCAATCACAGCAGCTGGGCAGCTTTGAGCATCAGACAACCATTTATTTACAACAGCAATAAACTCAGAGACGTTCAGCATTTTAGCCTGATACCATATATCATGTTTTTCTGCCTCATCCTCAGGCAATAGACCCAGCAAAACCTTATGTACCCGGTATTTTATCGGACAAACCCATGTACTTGTTAAATTCATTTTTAACCTCATTTACACACTCTTTGTTTTTCATCAACAGAATAGATTCTTTAAGTTTAGACAAATTATTAAAATTAACCTTTCTTTCTTTCCAAACTACTTATTTTTTCCAGTAAAGCCTTTTCTGTTGGCTTCACCTGACGTTTTTTCTCAGTTTGATTTTTGTCTCCACACCTATAACAGTCTCAGTCTCAAAATGTCTCTCCGTTTTGTCCTCTTCTGCCATTTGGCCGAAATTTAATGGTTTATTTATAAACCCCCAAATATTGTCACGTAATATCAGCACCGAAGCACACCAGGACGCGCAAAGTTCATTTAAAACAGGAGTTTGCTACCAGTGCATTGAATTTACGCTCACCGTACCATTATGTGTGCACACAGTATTTACAGTATAGCCATTCATAAACATCAGCTGAACCTCCTACCCCAATCGTGCGTTGGCCGGCGTTGACATCCCGACGTGTGATGCTGGTGTTCCTATGGCTACGGCGGCTAGTTCCGACTGCTAGCTCCGGCGGCTAGTTCCGACTGCTAGCTCCGGCGGCTAGCTCCGAGGGCTTCTCCGGCGCAGCTCCAGTCCTGGTCCCAGGGCAACAAGTCCGGTTCTTCTCGATCCAAAACGAGGCAGTTTTCGACTTAAATTGTAGTGGCTATGTCCTGTACTTAGCCCTGCTGGTTGTGGATAGTGGTATTCGAGAGTTTTGACATGCACTCAACTAAAAATAAACAAACGGATTCTTAAGAGTCAAAATAGTCCCAGACATTTATTATCGTTCTTTACCCGTAACTTAAACTTGGTCATAAATAAAATAATAAAACGCAAAGAAAGTCGAGCGCAGTTGAAAACTGTGTGGCTCTGTGTGTCTGTCCAACAACACCTGAACCAAATTATACAATCAGCTAAATACTGTAATGCTGTGAGCTAATCATGTTCTGTGCCTTTAAGACAGAGTGCACGCTGACTGGCAGCTGTCGGTCACAAGGGACTTTTAGGCAAGTTTACGGAAGTTAATGTGTGTGTTTTGCCTCTTCTCGGTTGGGACTGAGGCTGGTAAGGTTGAGGTGGCGTGGGTTACGGCCAGAACAGTAGCCCGTTCTGTAACTGTGTTTTAGAGAATAAACGTGAAGGCTCAGCTATTGGAAGTGTGATTATTTCACACCAGCAGAATATTACAATACCTTCATTGACCCCAGGCCGTCAGCCTCAGGTAAAGAAATACAGCCCCCTGGCGTCTTGGGTGGGGAATTACAAAAACAAGAGCAACATGAAATATGGCTCGTACAGGTGCTATACAAATAAAGTTATTATTATAATCAGAGCCGGGTTCTGCTCCAGGTTTTTCCCTGTTAAAACGGTGTTTTCTTGCCAGTGTCTCCTTAGGGCTGCTCTGGTGTTCAGGCATATGGGTTCTGTGAAGCGTCTTGAGACAATTAGATTGTAACTGGCGCTATATAAATAAAATTGAATTATAATTATTATCATCAGTTATTTTTTAAAAATTGTTTAACATTTTGGACACACAAGTATTCTATTAAGATAATTTCTAAACTTTCTTCTAGGCAGAATCTGAACCTTTTTAATTAGCAAAATGTGTAGTTTTCTTATCAGTTTGGTCCTTGAGAGGCTTAAAAGAGGAGAGTAAATGACAGTGCCAAGGCTATTTTTGCCTTTTTTTGCTCCTTTTCAACACAACTGCCTATGAATTAAATAATTTTTTTATAAAAACAACCAGAGAGCTGACACCCTTTTTTAAAAAATCAAAAGTTGAACATTGTTTATATTTGTAAAACAGTTTACTGTATATAACACCTGTATAACATCCATCATCAGCGAGGTAGTTTGATGTGCAGAGAAGTTTTTTAATGAAGGGTTTTAATTGATGTTCGGCCATTTTACTGAAGCTTCAGTTAAAATTCAGCTCAAACATACCTCCTCCTGTCTGCTAGGTGTGTATCTCTCTGGACCGCTACATCGCCGTGGTCCATCCAGTGCTATTCGCTGGTATCCGTGACAACAAGTTCCGCATTGGCGTTTCTGTGGTGGTCTGGGGCCTCATCCTGGCTTACGGCCTAACAAAATGCACCCTGGGAGCCATGAGTGTCAACGAGGTCTTCAGCGGAGTCATCCTGTTTGCATTCGCGGTCATGGTCTTCTGCAACATCTCCGTCATCTGGGTTCTCCGCCGCTCTGTGGTGGGAAAAGAGGAGATGCACCCTGTGAAGAAGAAAGCCTTCAAGATGGTGCTGATCATCTTGGCCATCATCGTGGCCAACTACCTGCCTCCTGTGGCGCTCATGCCTTTCGCGTCCTACTACTCGTTCTTGGTCTTCCGCTGTCAGATCAGCATCAGCGTGTTCTCCATCATGGATCTGAGCTGCAGCGTCGAGCCGCTCCTCTACATCACAAAGATGGAGCGTGTGGACGGCAGGTGCTGCAGCTTGAGTTTGATGTCAAGGTGTAATCAGTCTTCCTGTCATTAACCGACCCGAACTTGGAAGATTCTTTCAAAAATGTTAGTGGACAAAGACCCTGCATGTACCAGTTTTTGTTTTGTTTTTTAATATTCCCGTTGTTACCCAATGTATAACTCCATAAGTCTGCTGAACTGTGGCCAGGACATGTTTGGCCAAAAATTTTGTTAAAAACTCACCTATTTTTTCTATTAAAAAAATACATATGATGGGACAAAAAGATAAAAATTCTCTGAAGCATTCACCCTCTAAGCCAGCAGCTACATCAAGTAAATACTGTGAGACAGATAAAGCATCAGCTAAAGCTAAAACAAAATGAAGACTTTTCTATTATCAGTGATAGAAAATTCTTATTTTAGTCCACATACAACATAACTAAATGCTTAGCAGAGTAGCAATAATTACCATTATACACTATAAGGGAATTCATGCAGGTTCAGTTTGGTTATTCAAGGTCTTTTTAAGCCAGATATCTAAATCAATGTCCTTCAATTACTAATTACCATGAATACACATTTTGTTGGTGGATATTGCCGTTTTCAGCAGACAAAATTATTACTCAATAACTGATTTTAACATTTATCCCAAACATGTAATTATGATAACAGTCTTTCTTTTACATAGTTTGTTGTCTAGTGTCAAACTTTAAACTCTTAGGGGAAATATGGGCTGCCCTTTTCAGAAGAAAACCAAGTTTGTGTGTGTTTTTTAATATGCTAAGAGACACATCAATAAGACACGCCATGGTTGACAATTTCCATCTTAAAACTGCAGTGTACAGATGATGAGCAACTGAGGGGTGAGTGGAGAAAGACAAACTCCACAGATCTGCACATGACAAAGGAAGCAACGCTGCAGTAACATCTAAGAAGCCATTTTAAGGGAGAAAATTAATATTTTTGCAGAAAAAACTTCTGAATATGTCACTGTGAAATACAGTTTCAGAAGTATAATCATTGACTGGAGAGAGACTTTCAATACAATATATAACTTTAAATGTTCACCTCCAGAAGTATGTTAAGGAGAGAGAAATGCAGTTATGTGACATTTAACACAGGGGAGCTTTTTTTCTTATTTGTGCTGAACATTTACACTGCAACCAGCAGGTTTACAAAACATTCAAAGAGGCCTTGAGGGACATAGAACATATCAGTGAGTATAACAGAAGTAGGTGAGGTTGTTGGTTAAAGTGGGCATCATTTATTCCCAGGTGTATGATTACTGAAAGAGCATTTCCTTCTCTGCTCCTCCTATGGCAACCAGTAACAGAAACCCTCTCGTTAACAAAGACGTCTATTAATCCATTTTAATGACAGCCAGGGGCAGTGTCTGGTTTACTGAGCACTGATGAAGCATTTAGTCAGTTTTTAAATCAGCCCTATTATCAGACATGCACAATGGGACCAATTAGTGGCAGTGTAATGAGTAGACATGTAGATTAGGTTAGTTAATAAACTAAATACTGAACACACTGCAATTATTAAAGGACTGACAATATGCTGTGGAAAGACTATATAACATGATTAAAGACACACCTCCCCTTTTAAGAATTGTGTTTGATATAGTCTCTGAAATGGATCATAGAATTCAGAAAAAGTCTTTATTTTGATCAAAACGTACTAAATTATAAATGTGTACAGGTGTTTGTCATCTTACAGTATATTTGTGGAAGGATTTCCATGCAGAGCTGTCTTTGCATTTCGTCATTTGATTAGAAAATGTGGATTTTATACAGATACTTCAATAAACTTATTAAAACGACAATGAGAAGTCTAATTTGAATTAAAGCTGCAAGCAGCGTTGGACGGGTCCTCGCATCCATGCTCGTCGTCGAATCCACGCACGTCCACCAGGTGGCGCTGCGACCGAGAGTGTATATTGGCCTATGGATGTGATCACGTCCGCACTCTGATGACACATATAACATTTCAGGCAGATCGGACCATGTCCAGGCTAGTTATAGAGCTTTTCCTTCTATCCACCAGGTGGCGTTATGACTGTGGCTGTATTTCAGCATGTGAATGTCATCAGGGCGGGACTCTGATCATACATGTAAAGTTTGAGGCAGATTAGAGTATGTTTAGGGCAGTTACACAGCAGTTGATGTGTCATGTCGAAGCATCAAAGTTTGGGAGCCTGCCATGGCCACGCCCTCAGACTTTTGTGGAGCATTTTGATAACTTTTGATCACCCATGCCTGGAGTACATCCTGGCTGAATTTCATATCTGTCGGTGTTACCCTGTTTGAGTTGATAGCTTTTCAAAATGTCTAAAAATGACCCAAAATTGAAGGTTGGTGTTAAATTCTAGAAAGAAGAAGAAGATTAAAGAAAGAAAATACATAAAAAAGAAGCAATTAAATAAATGGGAAAAAGTTAAGACAATTAAACTTTTATAAAGTATGGGGGGAAAAAAGATGTAAGAAATTAAAGAATTGTATTTAATAAATAAACAGGAAATTTGTAAATAAGTGTTGTAGTCTTTTGCAGTTAATTGATGGATAGGCGTAGTGAGAGACAGCCAGACAATGGGGTAGAAATAAGAATGAGAACAACTAATATAGCACAGGGTTGCGAGCGGGAATCGAACCAGGGCCTCAGCATTGAGGACCAACTACATGCGTCAGTGGCTTAACCCGCAGAGCTATATGATCACACATGTTGGCTGTCAGCAAAGGTGTATCAATCCAATAGAAAGTCTAGGGGTAGGGTTCGGGTTACAGAGGAAGGTCCTGACAGTAGCAATGTACCAAAAACATGGATATAAAATTATACATTTTTTCATAATTTAATATTAAGTCACACTAGCCAAAAAATTCTTAGAATAAAGTTGGGGTTTTTCCTTCAGCCGTTGTGGTTGCACTGTACCTTTAGGTTATCTAGATCTACAACGGCTGAAGGAAAAACCACGGATTAATTTCTCAGAATATTCGGCTGCTTAGTATTAACATTAAAAATATTTATGTGTAATATTAATTACCCTATTTTTTTCATTACAACTGTAAGGACCTTCCTCTCCAACCCTAACCCTACCCCTAGACTTTCTATTGGATTAATACACGTTTTCAAGACCAGAACATGTGTGGTCATGTAGCTCTACGGGTTACGCCTGTGATGTTCAGGACTCATTCTTGTATTTTACACTCTCTGATGTTTTCTTTTCTTCATGTCTAGTGTGTGAATCATTTCTGGTTTGTCTCTTCAGTGTCTCATGTGGCCCTGCAGCTTCTCCTCCTCCACCTCCTCCTGAAGCCTTCATCTTCTTCATCATCAGCTGCTCAGTGACTCTGTTGGACGTCTCACCGTGTGGCAGCAGCTCAGGTCAGTGGTGAAGATCCTCTTTATCAGCTCCACACCCACAGACGTAGTGAACGCAGCGTCTGTTGTTGTGCTAATAAGAAGCTGCATCTGAGCAGCAGCAGCTCTGTTCACTCCAGCCTCAGTCACACATGGAGTCAGAGCAACACTCTGTCAGAGCTGATTCCTCAATGTTAGATCTGATTAATCTCTCTCTAGTAACAGGTTATGTACCACAGGCTTTTAAGGTTGCTGTAATCAAACCTTTACTTAAAAAGCCCACTCTAGATCCAGATGTTTTAGCCAACTATAGACCAGTTTCCAACCTCCCATTTCTCTCCAAAATTCTGGAAAGAACAGTTGCAAATCAATTATGTGAACATTTACAAAGGAATAGCTTGTTTGAAGAGTTTCAGTCAGGCTTCAGAGTGCATCATAGCACAGAAACAGCTCTGGTGAAAGTTACTAATGACCTTCTCATAGCGTCAGATAATGGACTGGTCTCTATACTTATTTTATTGGACCTTAGTGCAGCATTCGATACAATCGACCACAAACTTTTATTACAGCGACTAGAACATTCTATTGGCATTAAAGGGACAGCACTGGACTGGTTTAAATCCTACTTATCAGACAGGTTCCAGTTTGTGCATGTCAACAATGACTCTTCTGAGCATACTAGGGTTAATCATGGAGTTCCTCAGGGTTCTGTCTTAGGACCAATACTGTTCACATTATACATGCTTCCCTTAGGCAACATTATTAGGAAGCACTGTATTAATTTCCATTGTTATGCTGACGACACTCAATTGTATTTATCTATGAAGCCAAATGAAACTAATCAGCTAGCTAGACTGCAAGATTGTCTTAAGGACATAAAGACCTGGATGACCTATAATTTCTTACTACTAAATTCAGACAAGACTGAAGTCATTGTATTTGGCCCCAAACATCTTAGAGAATTGCTTTCAAAGCATATAGCTACTCTGGATGGCATTACATTGGCCTCCAGTACTACTGTGAGGAACCTCGGTGTTATCTTTGACCAGGACATGTCCTTTAACTCGCACATAAAACAAATCTGTAGGACTTCCTTTTTCCACCTGAGAAATATTGTGAAAATCAGGAACATCCTGTCTCAGAGTGATGCAGAAAAACTAGTCCATGCATTTGTTACTTCTAGGCTTGACTACTGTAATTCCTTATTATCAGGTTGTCCCAATAGCTCTCTGAAACATCTACAGCTGATCCAAAATGCTGCAGCCAGAGTACTGACGGGAGTTAGCAAGAGAGATCATATTTCTCCTATATTGGATTCTCTTCATTGGCTTCCTGTTAAATCTAGAATAGAATTCAAAATCCTTCTTCTGACATATAAAGCTCTTAACAACCAATCTCCATCATATCTTAAAGACCTGATAGTACCATATTATCCTAGCAGAACTCTTCGCTCTCAGACTGCAGGCTTACTTGTTGTTCCTAGAATCTCTAAAAGTAGAATGGGAGGCAGAGCCTTCAGTTATCAGGCGCCTCTCCTGTGGAACCAGCTCCCAGTTTGGGTTCGGGAGGCGGACACCCTCTCTATTTTTAAGACCAGGCTTAAAACCTTCCTTTTCGACAAAGCTTATAGTTAGGGCTGACTGGGGGACCCTGACGGGGTATGCTTGTGTTTTCATTTGCACAACTGACTTCCCCTCTTGACGTCCCTTAGTTCTGCCCCTAGTTATGCTGCTATAGGCCTAGACTGCTGGGGAACCTCTCTTGATGCACTGAGCCCTTCTCTAACTACCTATGTATTTACTACATATACCATTATTGCATTACATTCACTCTGTTTCTTTCTGTGTCCTTTCTCCGAGTGTCCCTGGTCCCAGAGCTGGATGCTGGATGCTTCAGATGTGTGGCTGTGTTTTATGGTCCTTGTGTCCCACCCCCCACCTCTCTATCTCTACCCCTCTATCTCTACCTCTACCCCTCTATCTCTACCTTTCTACCTCTTCTGTCCCTCTCAACCCGCCCGGCCAGCAGGCAGATGGTTCCCCCCACATTAGAGCCGGGTTCTGCTCGAGGTTTTTTTCCCTGTTAAAAGGGTGTTTTCCTTGCCACTGTCGCCTTTTGGCTTGCTCTGGGGGTCAGGCATATGGGTTCTGTAAAGCGTCTCGAGACAATTTGACTGTAATTGGCGCTATATAAATAAAATTGAATTGAAAATTGAATTGAACTGAGAGCTCTCAGCAGTTTTCTACCCATTTAAGAACAGGACAAACCGAACAAGCTGTTGTATCGATTTGTCCACGATTTCCTCTCATGTGTCCATTTTAAGGAGTTTGCAGTCAACCAAGGCCGACTCAGAATCACTCCCACCGGGAAGATCTGTGAAGGAAGGTCCACCCGGCTGGTCCAGAAGCTCCGGTCCAGCAGAGCAGCGTCAGGATGGAGACGTAACCGGGTGAGTTAACTAGAGAGGCGACACATTCACATAGAAAATCCAACAATTCCTTCTGTTTTTACAGTTTGTGACTCTGGTAAATGGTGTCATTTTTCAAAGCTGGTGGGTTTTGGGCTTCACAGATTGAACCTAAATGCTTTTCTTAAACAAACTGCTGAGCTGCTGCACAGTGAAATGTTTGAGTGGAGCTCAGGATGAAAGCATCAGAGCTGTTTTACATGTTTTTATGTTCAGCTAATATCATTTCCTCTGGACAATGTTTGTGGTGTTAGAAGTGGACGTTTGTAGGGAGTTTTCAGTTGTAATACTTAAATGCATAAATATTTGCAGTGGTGGTTTCACTGCAAGCATCTACTGATGTCACCAGTGAAGTAAATAAAAACAGCATTTGTTGAACTTTACGCCTCTCAGTGTCTGCAGTTAGTTTAGCTGAATCAATGCAAAGATATTTCTATTTTTCTACATGACAGGAATGTCAGTGAAATCCAAATGCTAAGAATAAACAAGTGATCTGCCTGGTCACAGATCCCACTTTAATCCAAAATAAAGACTTTGCAAGGAAATGAACTTGAAATATGAGCCACCAGTAAAAGTTGTGATCAGACAGAAGGGCCTGTATTTTATCTTTGGAGAAGTTTAACATGTAAGTTTGTGCAGCTGATCAGTGGTGAGGCCTGTGGATGACTGGAGATGTGTGTGGACACTTAGACGAAGCAGCAAATGTGTTGAAAATGAGTTGTCTTCTCAGAGTCTTGAAGATGTTTTGTCAGAGCTAAGAAAGAAGTAAGAGATCCTGCAGGTGATTGTTGAGTGGTGTTGAGGAATTTGAATGTAGAGGAATAGCAAAGAGATTTTGAAGATATTTAAGCCATAAGTTGTATTTTATTTGTTTGCTGTTCTCTCCCATTTGTAGTGAAGAGAAGTGATTTGACATGAAGAATGTGATTTGTGTGGCTTTGAAATTGTGTTAAAATGTAAAAATGAGTGATGAGGAGAAGAGTGTGACTTTTTAGTATTGTGTTTTTTAGCGTGTTCTTTAAAAGTTGTAGGTAGATTATCTTCTTTTTTTGATTTTGTGGATTGTTTTTTTTTCTTTCAGTGTTGATGTCACCGCCTTGACGAATAGAAGAAAAGCCTGTATTTGGGTATGTAGGACTGGTAGTCCAGAGGTAGTGGTGGTGGTTTGGAACCTGGAGAGTGCAGGTTCAATCCCCCACCCTGCTCAAGCTTTTTTTTTTTACATTTGGGCAAAATTTGCCAAAAATCTGCCTTCGTGCCTTCGTGCCTTCGTGCCTTCGTGCCTTCGTGCCTTCGTGCCTTCGTGCCTTCGTGCCTTCGTGCCTTCGTGCCTTCGTGCCTTCGTGCCTTCGTGCCTTCGTGCCTTCGTGCCTTCGTGCCTTCGTGCCTTCGTGCCTTCGTGCCTTCGTGCCTTCGTGCCTTCGTGCCTTCGTGCCTTCGTGCCTTCGTGCCTTCGTGCCTTCGTGCCTTCGTGCCTTCGTGCCTTCGTGCCTTCGTGCCTTCGTGCCTTCGTGCCTTCGTGCCTTCGTGCCTTCGTGCCTTCGTGCCTTCGTGCCTTCGTGCCTTCGTGCCTTCGTGCCTTCGTGCCTTCGTGCCTTCGTGCCTTCGTGCCTTCGTGCCTTCGTGCCTTCGTGCCTTCGTGCCTTCGTGCCTTCGTGCCTTCGTGCCTTCGTGCCTTCGTGCCTTCGTGCCTTCGTGCCTTCGTGCCTTCGTGCCTTCGTGCCTTCGTGTCGTGCCTTCGTGCCTTCGTGCCTTCGTGCCTTCGTGCCTTCGTGCCTTCGTGCCTTCGTGCCTTCGTGCCTTCGTGCCTTCGTGCCTTCGTGCCTTC
The DNA here is from genome assembly GCF_022539595.1 of Amphiprion ocellaris. Taxonomy (NCBI): domain Eukaryota; kingdom Metazoa; phylum Chordata; class Actinopteri; family Pomacentridae; genus Amphiprion; species Amphiprion ocellaris. The sequence continues at coordinate 38,864,797 of NC_072769.1, forward strand.
GTGCCTTCGTGCCTTCGTGCCTTCGTGCCTTCGTGCCTTGCTTATGGGTAAATTTCCTTGTTTTCCTTTTTGCCAGATCCAGTCCAGTGACACTCCACTCCACTCCACACCACAACCTTTCCACTCCACTATCACCCTCCACAAGGTTCCAAGCGGGGATTCGAACCATGACCGTCCACATGACAGACACACACCCTCTGTGTGAGCTATCTGTCACACAAGGTCCCTGGTGGAGTTTGTTGTAATGATGGTTGCAAGAGGTTGTCATGCAGCCAAAGTGTAAAAAGAGCCTTGAGCTGGATTCCAACCAAGGACCTCCTGGATGAGAGGCAGATAACTTACCACTGCACTATCCTTCCTACTGGGTGTAGCTGTTAGTTTTCGTAAATGATGGTACACAAAAGTATTAAGGAAGTGAAGATAATAAAGGTACTAAGGTACCGGGGAGGCAAAAAACTTACCTCTACACCACCTGTCCTACAAGATGTTGCTCTAACTTTGCTTAAATGATGCTATCAATTAGTACTGGCGCAACCAAACGACAAATAAAAGGTGTGAGTGGAGATCTGAATCATGTCAGGTTTGTTTCTGAGACTGAATACACCTGATCTCATCTGATCTGCAAAGCTAAGCAGGGTTGGGCCTGGTTAGTATTTGGATGGGAGACTACCTGGGAATACCAGGTGCTGTAAGCTTTTTACTTCTCCTCACAACCTGAACAACACACTGCTAGCGACAGCTATCAACTAAAACCTCTTGGTTTCTTTATTATACACTCTATGAGGTGGATAAGCTGCAGCTCATGCTGATTTATTGCTGCTTCTGGTTGGAGCCAAAGAACAAAGGCTTCACCTGTTGGAGCAGCTGATGTCCTGCAGCCTCTTCACCACAGAAAGCCTCTGACAGCTTCAATTCTTTACACTCTGACTGCAAGACACCAATCACATAGGAACATTTACATGTATGGAACAAAGAGCTGAGCTGACACTCAACATATGTTTGAGCATTTATTGATAAAGACATTCAAACATGTCTAGAGATAGAACACCAACGCACGGTGTAAGAAAGGTCAGAACAGACTTCACCTGCTCAGGAAACTGAGGTCCTTCGGGGTGCAGGGAGCAATTCTGAGGACCTTTTATGGTTGTGTGGTGGTATCAGCCATCCTGTATGGACTGGTCTGCTGGAGCAGCAGCATCACGGCTGCAGACAGGAAGAGACTAAAGAAACTGGTTAAGAAAGCAAGCTCTGTCCTGGGCTGGTGGTAGACAGGAGGATGATGACAAAGCTGTTGTCTATCATGGAGGACATCTCCCACCCCCTGCAGGAAACAGGACCATCACCGGCAGCTCCTTCAGGGACAGACTGCTTCACCCACGATGTTTGAAGGAGGTCCTTCCTTCCTGCAGCAGTCAGACTGTGTTCAATCAAGCCTGCTCCCAGTAGTTCAGATCACCCATGAAGTAACTGCAATAAAATGTAAATAAGTCAATATGTGCAATTTCACAGGGTTTTTTTTTTTACAAGCATTTCTATTTCTTCTCTAAGGAGAAAGCATCTATTTATATCTGTGCACTGAGTGCTGCTTTTTTTTTTTTTTTAACTTTTTTTCCTATCTGCTACTGCCACACTGAAAATTTCCCCACTGCAGGATCTACCTATCCATCCATCTATCTATGGTCCATCTACCTCCCTACCTATCTATCCATCCATCCATCCATCCATCCATCCATCCATCCATCCATCCATCCATCCATCCATCCATCCATCTCTCTCACAGATGTGGGGGTTGATTCACCTGTTCTCAATCACCTTAATCCACGAAGGCCCGGTTCTTCATTCTTCCGCTCTCTGCCAGACCACAGACTTTGAAACCAGAACCTTTCTCCTACAATTAGTCTGGTTTCCCCTTTTTGTTTTCACCTTGGTTTAGTTATCCTTTCTGTGTTGGTTTTAGTTTCATTCGTTAAATAAACTCCTTGTAATCTTTGACCTGTGTCTGCAGATGTCCTGTGACACCAATGATCCCATCTGATATTTAGCATGTTTTCAATTATTGGTCCCATTTCTTAAAAAAAAAAAAAAAAAAAAAAAAGCCCCCTGAAATCTGATCAGATAAATGAATGTGAAACTACTTTGGGTCTGCTGCAGCTGCCTCCCTCTGATCTTGTTCCTGCCCACAGCACAATCTGATCAGTGAAACACTGAAGGACAACTTCAGCATGTAAAACATAAATAAGCAAAGGCTGCAACTCGTGATTATTTTAATTTAACTTAACTTTATGTGCTGTTCAAAAACTTTATTTTTTCTGCAAATGTGTAGTGATTCCAAATCTTGGTTATTGATCTCCTTGATTACAAAAAAAATCTGTATCGACCCGGAAAAAAAACAAACATGTCAGGCACCCTATGATGTTAACTGTTTGCCTGAATGTTTTTGTTTAAAATCCTCAGTAATAACCTTTGACTGGTTGCTCTTAACCCTGTAAAACTCACTGCTGCAAAAATACAACATCAGCTTATTTTTTAATTACTATTTTCTATTATATATATCTGAAATAAACCCTAATCTGTGGGTCTGACAGCAGCGTGAGGTCAAAGAAGCTGCCATCAGCTGCTGCACTTCTGTCCGTCCAGCAGATGGAGCCATGGAGCTGCAGTCAAGTGAAGAGCAGCACAAGGCAACCACCACTTCCATCCACTGACGCATTCAATTTGACTGACGCTAATGTTTTATTGACTTCCAACCACTAAACCAATATGATCACTGATGCACTGAGCTGAAGAAGTAATGTTACATTTCAAACATAACTGGGGAAATAACCGAAACTTCTTCCTTAGGAAAGGAGAAAGTATAAGAGTATAAAGGCAGTGCAAGAATAAATAAGAAAAAAACGGTGCAAAAATTGCCCATAGCATTATATACAGATGACTTTATTCTTAAAAAAAAAAAACAACAAACATGTAGAAGACTATATACAGAGGATCAGGTTTCAGGTATAGATAGATCGACAGATGAATCCTTACTGTGAAAATATTTAAAGACATTGAACATTGTGCAATATAAGGTCAGTCAGCAGCCTCAGTTCATGCACCAAGAAAACTTTTATGCATTTTTTAAAAATAAATTTTCTCCATTTACAAGGCAGGGAGATAACCGAAACTTCTTCCTTAATAGTTCCTGTTTAGTTTGTATGCTGTGGTGTCAGGATTACTACACGTGGAAATGAATATCAAATTAAAATCATTTCCATATCTTGACAAGTTGTTGCGATCAAAAAGTAAACTAAAGCTGCAAGCAGCGTTGGATGGGTCCTCGCATCCTTGCTGGTCGGCGAATCCACGCACATCCACCAGGTGGCGCTGCGACCGAGAGTGCATGTCGGCCTATGGATGCGATGAGGGCTGGACTCTGATCACACGTGCAAAATTTCAGGCAGATTGGAGCATATTCAGGCTACTTCTAGAGCTTTTCCTGTCCATCCACCAGGTGGCGCTGCGACCGAGAGTGTATATTGGCCTATGGATGTGATCAGGGTCAGACTCTGATCACACGTAAAATTTCAGGCAGATCGGACCATGTCCAGGCTAGTTATAGAGCATTTCCTTCCAACCACCAGGTGGCGCTGCGACCGAGAGTTTATGTCGGCCTATGGATGTGATCAGGACTGGACTCTGATCACACATGTAAAGTTTGAGGCAGATTGGAGCATGTTTAGGGCAGTTACACAGCAGTTGATATTTCATGGCGAAGCATCAAAATTCACGAGGCCGCCATGGCCACGCCCTCAGACTTAAGGTGAGCATTTTGATAACTTTTGATCACCCATGCCTGGACTACATCCTGGCTGAATTTCAGCTCTCTCGGTGTTACCCTATGTGAGTTTATAGCTTTTGAAAATGTACAAAAATGACCCAAAATCGTCAAAACGTATGACATATAATTCAAAATGGCCGACTTCCTGTTGGGTTTTGGGCATGGCTGTCAATTACATTTTGGTGTGTCTTGACGAGTTACATATGCCTACCAAGTTTCATAATTCTAGGTGACACGTACTGGCCGCAGTAAATGTTTGAAATTTTCCAGGTGGCGCTATGGAGCCATTTTGCCACACACATGTGCAGTTTCCCTAAAATCTGAAATGGGTTGCCGGTCCAGATATGTGTGGTAATTTTGGCGAGCATTTGAGCATTTTTAACCTGTCAAAAAGTACTTTGTTTATTCCGGCAACGATACGTTGCCACGGCAACGATACGTTGCCACGGCAACGATACGTTGCCACGGCAACAGCGTTTTATGAATCGTCAAAATCTTCACACTGTGCCATCGTCAATGTGTGGTCACTCACCTGACCAATTTTCAGAATCATATGACAAAGTATCAGGCAATGGCACGTGCAAATGTAATGTCAATTTCTTCCTGTTGCCAATAGGTGGCGCTATGAGTATTTTTAAATTTATGAATGTGGATGTGTTCAGAACCGGACTGGTGTCCATCACATCAAGTTTGGTCCGGATTGGATCATTTCCAGCTGAGATATTAATAATTCAATTTTTATGGCGAGAAATCGAAATTCGCCGCAATGCCACAGACACGCCCCTTGACGACGAGTCACCATTTTCTTTGGGAATCATCATCAATGTGTTCAGGCTTATGTCACCACATTTGAGGTGAATCTGATCAACGTGCTAAGAATAGTACATCAAAGTGTGAAAAATGTCAATTTCCTGCTACCACAAGGTGGCGCTATGACTGTGAATGTATATAACCACATGGATATTGTCACGGCTGGACATTGATCACACATGTCAAATTTCAGGCAGATTGGACCATGTACAGCTGAGTTAGACACCACTTCCTGTTTCATGGCGAAGGATCCATTTTTTTGGGAGTCGCCATGGCCACGCCCTTTGAAATGAAATGAACATTTTGATAATTTTTCATCAGGTCGCGTGTTTGCATATATTGGCCAAATTTGACGTCTGTCGGACTTAACCCCGATGAGTTATTAATTTTGAAAAATTTACAGCTAATTCAAGATGGCCGACTTCCTGTTGGTGTTAGGGCGTGGTCATGATTGACTTTTTTGGGTTTCCTGATGTGCTGAATATGCATACAAAATTTTGTAGCTGTACATGAAACATCGTGCAAGTTGGCCTAATGACCAAATTTTCAATTTTCCAGGGGGCGCTATGGAGCCATTTTGCCACACACATGCGCAACTCCCATAAAATATCAAATTTTTCGCGAGGCCTGATGAGCATGCCACGTTTGATGCGTTTTGGGGTATGATAAGGCCGCCAAAAAGGCAATTCAAAAGTCCGGAAAAGAATAATAATAATAATAATAATAATAATAATAATAATAATAATAATAATAATAATAATAATAATAATAATAATAAATAATTCCTTGCATTCCAATAGGGTCTTCGCACCATTCGGTGCTCGGACCCTAATAATCATAGATATGGTCCTTTGTAAATGATAAAGATGGTCTAATTTGCATGTTTTTTAATTAGATGTTTAATTTCTAATCAAACGTTTGTTTTCCAAAAATGTATAATTTTTTAAAATTTTAATTAAAATCTAATACCAGGGGATCACAGTTAAAACAGTGACGATGACGGTAATGACAAAGTGAAACGTTTTATTTGTTATCTCAGTAGGAATCAAATTGTATTAAACAGCATTAAATCTGAGTAATTTTAGCGTGCATCTCCTTGAGACTGTCTAAGCTGGCTTCAGGTCCATCTTCTGAAGTTACATATCCAGGGTAAGTGGGGTAAAACTGGCGAGACGGTGGTTTAGTGGTGTTTCCTTCTGCCCCTAACGACGGAGGCAGAAACAATGGAATCAACTTGGCGTGAGCATAGTCAATCTCAAAACCCTCGAAAATAAGCCCCACCCCCCAGGCACCCAATCCCTCCTCAAGGAGTTGCGACACCTTCTTCGTAGCCAAAACCAGGCCTGCATAATCTCCTGGTTCTAGTCTGAATATGTCAGAGGTCAAAGGCCGGCGTGGGACCAACACAGTAAACCCTGGAGAGTTGGGGAAAGGAGTGAGAAAAGCCACGTGAGTTCTGTCCTCCCAAATCCGCCACTGCTGCTCCTCGCCACGAACAATACGCGAGAACAGGCCGGGGTGAGCTGGATCGTCCCCGAGGAAAGTCACATCAGGTGGGGCGTCAGGGGAGGAGAGCCTGGCTCGAATCTTACTCTGGATTTCAGTGAGTCTGGAGTCGCTCCATCGAGGGGCGGTCTTGGAGGTGCAGTACCCAGGGTCATGGGCATTGTGCTCCTCTTCTCCAGCCAGGTGAGGGCGCCACTCTGCATCCAGACCATGCAGGGGGAGGATACGGATCTGCAGCGAACACCATGAAAATAAACGTTCCCTGACAGAAGTTTACAGAGCAGCAGTTCTCTCTACAACCAGCTACTTAAAGCTGCTGTTTGATACACATTTGGGCTGATGACCAGTATAGCTGTGGTACAAATAAACTGGTAAACTGCTAAATTAAACAGGCATATTCTCTCTCTCTCTCTAAAAAGAATGGGTTCAGCTGAATTACAACATTGTGACTTCAATATCTTGAGTCTTGTTATATCTTCCATAACAAGATGCAGTCCTGCTCATCATCCCTGTAACACCACCACATGCTGTATATACAGTTTGATGTCTGTACGGATTAAACAAACATGAGATGATGCGTTAATTAGTGAACTGTTAGGTGGATGATTAACTTTGTACAGAAGCAAGTTAAGGCTTTATGCTAAGCTATCATTAACATATCAGCACATAGGCACAAAAGTCACCTTGACTTCTCATATAACTCTCAGCTAAGTATTTCTTCACAAAATATTTAAAATACATTTTAACACACTATTCATGAACTTATTAGCATTTTTGATTCTCAATAGTCTCACTAGTTAATAGTATTAACATCATTAGTGTATAGTGTGCAACATCCACTGACTGCACACTGTAGTGAACCAGTGTGCAGTCAGTGGATGCACACTGTAGTGAACCAGTTTACCAGCTGATCAGAGAAACTCTCACCTGAACAGGTGTGTTTCTGTGAGGTCTGCTGACCAGCGCACACCTCCGAACCTTCAGCCTGTCACACAGCAGCTCAGCAACAGCTCTCGCCCCCAGCAGCCAGGATAAATACTCTGCTTCCTGTAGGTGGAAGATGCTGCCTCCTGGGCTGCCAGGGCTGCTGCTGCTCTCCAGAATCACAGAGCCGGGGGTCCAGGGTCGGGGGTGGAGGTAGGCCACCAGCCCCTCCGACTCCCAGATGACATGACAATGAAGAGTAGAGGACATGCTGCAGAGCCGGGAGGAAGAGGAGATAGTAGAAATGAGTGGTTTTTCCTAAGCAATTTTCAATTACAATGAAAGTCAAAAGAAACACATTTTTTAAAAGAGGGGAATTTCAAATGTATTTCTCAAAGTTAAAAGTTTTGCAATAAGAACGAACAGCGATAAATGCAGCTACAGTCAGCCACATCAGTGCTGATGACATGAAACGGGCACATTAAAAACCACTTTTAGCCTAGAAAACACACTGCAGCATATGAATGGTTCACTTCATCACGCCTCCTACTTCCTCTGAATTGCCTCCAGCTTCTTCTTCTATGATAGAATTATTAAAAAAGGGGGCTTTCAAATGTATTTCTATTTTCATAGACGTGGCATCAGGTAAAACTAACCGGTAAATCCAGAATATTAAGCCATGCATCACTGCTGTTGTTTTTATTGTTTAGTGTTATCTTCATATTTACTAAAACTAGTTTGTCTGGGGGGAAAAAACAAAGTGAAACAGTATCTTTGTGGATATATTTGGAAAACATGCCTGGTTTTACAAAATTGTTATGTAGAACAGGAAAACATATAACTAACAGATTTTTTAAAACATGGTAAAGATGATTCTTTAAATCTCTGTGTTGGTCTGTAGTCCCTAAAATCCTTCTAATCATAATTTTAAACCTTAACAGTTTGCTTTTATAATAATCCACTGTGGGTAAGTTAAAATATAGTTCAACAGCCAACCAGCCACAAGTTTAGAATATTATCTGAGTCTAATAAGTGAGCAGATGCATGATGTTTTGTGCTGCAGAATAAGTAACAATAGTTTATTTTAACAAATATATAGTAAATATATAATACACATATCAGTTTATCTGTGTGGGTTGAACAAAGCCTTACTTTTTAGTCTGTTTGGTGACTAATGCAGTTTTTTAAGATGTTTGTGATGAACATGTGATGAAAATGTCCAGCTGTTGATCACACATCTGTGACTCAGGCTCACGTGACGGACGGCTGGAGCGCGAGGTCTTGTGATCTGCAGCTAATGTCGTTTGCTAATTTATGGTCGTAAACTACGTTATTGTGACCTTCTACTGGAAAGTTAAACGCCATTTACAAAAAAAAGTTTATCCAGAGTTAAAGAAAGTAAAGTTAGTTCCACCTTCAGTAAGCCGCACTGCACCGAAATACCTGAACTAGTTATAAAGTTATTCATCTCTCAATAAAACTAAAAACTCTGCCGACTTCCATTAAGGAGGACGGAGTCTGCTTCAAATATATCTTCCATTACCTGAAGTGACCTACCTTCTGCTAATGAACCTCGTAAACAGCATAAAGTTGAAGCAAAGCTGAATGTGAGGCTCAAACCGACCTGTCTTCTTCTGCTCCTCTGAGGTCCAAGTTAAAAGTCTTGTAATAAAAACAAACAGCGATAAATGCAGTCAGTGCTGATGACACGAAACAGGAACATTTAAAACCAACTTTTAGCCTAGAAAACACACTTCAGCATACGAATGGTTCACTTCATCACACCTCCTACTTCCTCTGAATTGCCTCCAGCTTCTTCTTCTACGATAGAATCATTTGCAAACCTGCTTAGAAACACATTACTGCCATCTGTAGGACGGAATGTTGTGGAAGCCCGTTTCCGCCACTTGGAAAAAAAGTCAAATGCTATCTCATAATATTTATGAGATACAAAGTCATAATTATGACTGACTATCTCATAATTATTATGAGATAGTAAGTATGAGATATTATGAGATAGTAGAACAAGGCTTAAATCAGCAGTCTGCCAACTTAGGGAGAAGCTATTTATTATTTAGAGTTGTCGTGTACTGTGCATACAATGTGTGTATTCAGAGGCACCCAAGTGCAAGTTGACTGAAAAGTTTCCACACAGAATGATAAAACACATAAAAGCAGGTAATCGGTAAAGCATAAAGTTAATCTTTTTTTGAATCCTTTGTTTTAATGGTAGAAGTATAAATTCTTATGGTTTGCTTTTCAAAATGCTTGACACAAACTCTTGACAAGACATGTTTTGCTTTAGTAGAGGGTCAGAATAACCTGTGTCAGGACAGCTTAGTCATCAGGCTTGCAGGTCACCCACTACATTCTGATAAAAGACTGACAAAGGCTCACTTCTGACTCATACTTTAGCCTTTTGAACTTGAACTGCCAGAGCGTTCAGGCCTGCTGACCCCTTAATAGGAAATAAAGGCCACATCGTAATGTTTCTTTTGTTTTAACAGCCTTCATATATTGATTTATTTTTCTGAAATTTGGAACAGAAAATCTTCATTTGCAGTTATAAAAAGCGACATCAGAGGGCATCCTTGAGCTGCAGACAAAGAGCCGTGACTTCCTCACTGATAGGAAAGAGAGCAACACTACAGCTAGCATGAAACATTTTAACTTACTACGTATATCTATGACACATTCTGTCCACACTAATAGACTTTCCTAATTAAAGGCGTTAGAATTCCTCGCAGCGAGCAGAATCTTCTCTGTGGCGCATTGTGACCTACAACTCACTTCCTCCTTCTGCAAAATGTCAACATAAAAAACTCACCTCTCAAGTTACTATGGAATGAAATGACTCATGGGGCACACCCACATACTTTTACACTTGAGAACCCTTAATGACATAATGCCTGTCCTTGTCTCTAATCTTATCATCGCAACTACTACCTAAACTTAATCCTCACCCTTAATCTAAACCTACCTTGAGATTTTAACTTTTAATCAAGTCTTAACGTTCAAACAGCAGTTTGAGGAAGTGAGGACCAGACGTAAAGTCCTCGCTTTCAAAGCACGTCCTCTTTCTAAAGCCCTAAAAGTTCCTCACAAAGACACACATAGGAGGTCATACACTGTTATACATGTGAGCCAAAAAGCTTTCACTGCCACTTTCAAAACGTCTGATGTAAATAAAAGGAAAATGACAAAAGATTACTCCCCTCATGCAACCCAGTCACTGTAAACTTCTCATGTTGTAGAGATGGTTGTGTTATATATGTGTGTTTACCCTATGTCAGGAGAAAATGTGGTGTACAATCACTGTATTTAGACACATGATAATATACTGTTGTGTTTTTAGACAGGGTACATTTCAACATAAATTCAATAAGATTTGCACGTCTCACATAAAAGACAGTGAAGTAGAGTGAACAAATGTGTTGCCCCACTTTCTGGGAGTAAATCTGTCTTCCTAATCTGCTGCCCATGACCTCCGTAATGAGCTCAGCTGCTCAGAGAGCTTCGCTGAAGGATGTCAGCTGAAGACCAGCACGATGATTCACTTTGTCAGGGAGGGCAGAGGGTCAGACTGGGTGAAACTAAGAAGTAGATACCAAAATACCTGAAAGTGTTGTGTAAGAAGAAGCAAACGGGGTCTAATGCAGTTTTCAATGAACACAGGTGAAGTTTTTGGTGAAAGCAACAAGAAGATCATCTCAAATTACTCATTATTAGAGCTGCATAGTTGAAGGTTGAATCCCCTTTTTCATATTTATGGTATAGTGAAACAGGAGCAGGATTCAAAAAGTAAAGACATGCCTATACATTCAAAAGACACAAAGGACAGCTTCTGTACTGCATTATGGGAATTTAAGAATTTTAAAAAATAAGTAAGGAAAATGAAAATAAATATATAAATGAAATAATAATGAGGAAGCAGCTGAAAAACATGTAAGGGGACTTAAAAATGTCCAAATGCAGCTACACAGACAATGGTGGGCATTCTTGTTTCACTGGCTGGTGCAGGACAGACATGTGATGTAAGACACTCAGCCTGTATCTGAAGACAAGCCAACTGACCTGCAAACAGTCTGATTGTAGGAGGATTGAAGTTTCCTCAGTATGACAGAAAGTGAAACACCCTCCCCCTGGGTGATGCAAGGGCTAAGCAATCTGGGAACTGACCTTTTGCTTTGCAGTATCCGTATTTGTGCACTTATTTTGCTTAGCATCTGCTTGATGCTTTTGCCACATCCAGTTAAAGAGTGTTTTCAGCTGCGTGCTTCCTTGTCCTAAATGGCAGGAGCTAAAGTGTTGTCATGTGTTCCAGCCTTCACCTTCTTCAGCAAACTCAGCACATTCATAGTCTGATAGAGCTGTTTCACCACCCACTCGTTTTCTTTCCCGTTTCTGATTTCCTGTCTTAACATAATCGTGCCGTGGTTTAGTTATGGCCTCAGATCAACGCTAATTGTCATCAAATGAACCTCATGATAATATTCATTAAAATCTGCTCATTTTCTAGGAAAAAAAACTATTTAATTCATTTCACTGATGTCACGAGTGGGAAAGCTCTCGGATCACCGTGGGCATCTGAAATGGAGCATGAGTCAGTTTTAAAGTTTAATGAGGTAACTCAGTCGTTTCTGTAGAGTGTAGCTGATTTAGCTCTGAAGACTCTGTGATACTGGAGACACAGTGTTGATATTTAGCTATAGCATATTTAGATTATTATCACGTGTCAGTTTTATCTTCCCCCTCACCCCCACAGCTCCCCTTTCTCCCATCTGCCCTCCCACTCTGTCTCCCCTCCGTCCTCGGCACGTGTGCACATGTCCAGGACACGCTGGAATAGTGGTGCTCCGTTTCAGCCACTTTTGTTTGTTTCCCATTTACAGAGTCAGGGCCAAACAAACACCAGAATTTTTTAGCACACCCACAGAACGGACAGCTAATAGAAGCAGGAGACATTCACAAATTTGAAAAATAAAGTGTATTGACTTAGGATCACTAACTTTAGCTTTAAGGTTATAAAACATTTGTCTCAACTCTTGATCATTCTGTCATTCAAATTTGTCCCAGAGCAACATGAAAATCCCTACAAGTTACAGCTTACTCAGAAGATGTTAGTCTGAAGGTAAATATAAAATAACCTGAGAAGGAAAACTATTTGCAGCATAAAATGCAATCGAGGAAAATGAACATAACTGATAAAACACAATTTTACTTGATTTTTTCCCCCCTGCTTTTACTTAAATGGGATCTTTATTTCTTTGTGGTTAATACCAGAAAACAGTGTTACCCAGTGTTAAATAGAACGATGTATTCTGATCCAGTGCTATTCTTTGCCGTAGCATTCATGATTTATTTGTTTAATGTAACAGCAAAACCATTCAACTTACAAGTGAATCTGTAGTGTGTAGTTAACTACTGAGTTAAAGACTGTTGGGAGTCACTACCTTAAAGTAGGATTTGTTTAGTCTGTGTTCTACTTTATGTAAGACGCTTATTGAACTGTCCTCACCAACAGTGAAGACTTTATTTACAGTTTATTTATCCTCAAAACAACATCTGGATGGATGAAAATTTACAGTCCTATATGTTTTTTTTCCTACAGTTTTTATGCTTGAGTTTCTATTTGTAAATATAAATGATTTAAACACAAGAATAACTCCCCCAAGTGGTATCATACTCCCTTAAAATCATCCTGTGCTTCGATTACTATCAATATGGCAGTAACTGCAGGTGGAGCTCGTACAAGATTATCCCCCATATGACGCCCAGGAGCTGCAGTTAATATCAGCCAGGAATAGACCCATGAATGTGTCAGATTGCTTGGCCATCACAGTGTACAGTAGACAAACTATGAATAGCCTTACAGCCTTACTAGGTTTCATCTCTATGATGAGCCAAATGCCATTACTTGTAATGTAATGTGAAATGCAGTTGAGGATTGTTTGGCCTGCCTGAGCTAAGCTGCTCATGACATTAAATTACTAGCTGTGCACGTGTATAAGTCAGAACTGGTTTTACTGGGTTGGCTCCAGGCAACAAGTCTGAGAAGAAACCAGAAGAGGGCTTCAGTCTGTGGGAAATTTATTGGCATGTTTTTGTTTGCACACACCCAACCAGTACAGCCTGTAATAAATCCTACCTCCATTAAGGTGATCATGGTTAATATAGGATAATCTGTACTGAGAATAGACTAAATATTAGACTGTGTAACACAAAACTACTCAACAGCACCAAAAACTATTGCTTAATAAATACAGAACCCACTTATAGTAGTACTGAGAAACAATTTGGAAGAAACAAAATAAAAAGTCAAGGAGCTCCAGTCTGTACTTTCTCTGAGAAGTGTAAGAAATTTAGTGTTTGTGAATTTTAGGAAACACACTTTCTTGCTGAGAGTTACTTGACAAGATTGATCTCATCTCTGACAATAAATATGCTACAGAGAGCATACATTTAGCCTAGCTTAGCATAAAGACTGGAAACTGTGAGAAAGCTAGCCTCACTCGGTTCAAGTGAGCTAACAAAATCCTACTACACTAGCTTTATGGTCTGTTACATTTGAAATAAAGAGCTAAAATTTCTGTATTCACTGTCATAACTCTCAACTGGAAAGTCCTGAGTTACATTTCTGTTTGGGAGAGTCAGAGGAACCTCATCGACCTTTAAAATTCAGTATGGCTGCTTAGAACAGTGACAGTAATGGAGATGCAGTGTTTAACAACACTTCTGTCTCATCTGTGTGTCATTAAATGAGTCGTACCCTGAGTGTAGACATGTTGTCACACTGTTTGCATACACAAAACACTATGTGGCTGTTATCAACTGGTATTGCTAACAATGGCCAGCAATGGCTATGCAAAAAACAACTGTTTTCTGTGGACATCCATCTTAAAATTTGTGTCACTCTTCACTCTGACCTCTGATTTAGTCGGACATAGCAGTAGATGTGTTGCATGTATCTCATTCATTTAACAAAATACATTATTATTATTATTATTATTATTATTATTATTATTATTATTATTATTATTATTATTATTATTATTATTATTATTATTATTATTATTATTATTATCATTATTGCCTTTATTTAACCAGGTTTGTTGTTTTGAGATCCAAGATCTCTTTTACAAGAGAGACCTGGTCAAGAATGGTACATACAGCTAAAAACAACAGTTTTAACAAACAATCACATTTAAACACAGACATAAAAATTACAAATGATTAGTTTTACTAGATTAGTTAAAATAAAACATTTGCTCTCAATTAAAACATTTGCACTCCAGAAGCCGGGATATGATTGGATTGATCACAGCCTTGAATGCATTCAGAGATACCAGATATTGGAGTTTGAGCTCTGACTGCAAAATGTTCCATGTAGTTGGAGGAGCAGATCTAAAAGCTTTCTTCCCCATTTCCGTTCTGACCTCAGGAACAGTGAAATGAGGCTGTAAGCCCTATTATTCCTGATTAAAAGAGATGATAAATAAGATGGGATCATCTCAAGAATAGCCTTATAAATCAAGAAATACCAATGTTGGAGCCTGCGGACATGTAAAGAGGGTCAGTTTACTTTAGAATACAAGACACAGTGATGTGCTAAAGCTCCACAGTTAGCAATACACCTCAAAGTGCCATGATTTTATTGTATATTGTAGTTTTATTGTTGCGTTGCAACAGCAGATATTTCAGATATTTTCATTTGTCAGTTCTATTTAAATACATGCAAGTGTGCTAAACACAAAACAAGCATCCCAGTGAATGCCACAAATATTATTTCAAAGATTCTGTTCTTAAAAAGGATGGAGGGTGTTACTATTTACAGGACAACCTCTGCCGCGATGTAAAACAAGACTTCACTCTAATTAAGGCATGAAAACCTCCTAAAGTGAGACACATGACTGCACACCAACATGCAGTTCCTGGCCTGACACTGTGTTCGTCTAATTAGATGAGACACTGTGCTGTGAACATATGAACTGAATGAAGCTTTTGTGATCTTGATTACTATGGAGCCCAAGAGGACGTGAGGGGACAAAAATAATCTTTGCTTGGAGTCACCACACCCATCATCATGTAGCAGAGAAGGAATTTTCTGTCAAAAATGACAACCAGTACAGACAGTCACATTTGGAGGACACTTGCAGGCTAAACTTAGTTTTAAATCAACTTCTCAATCTTTGTAAGGTCTGTGTGTAAAGCATGTTCAGGGCTTCCCTTTCAGTAACTGGACTCCACATGCATGTAAAGCTCAGTCCTGCCCTGGATTCTTAAGGTCACTGTCACGTGGAGATGAAACATATTTTCAAAGCACGCTCAAACCCTGTGTCTCACACCCACACACACCTGGATTTAAAATGTGTAAATATTGCAGATGTCATTAACCAAGCAGAAATTGCATCCAAATACATTATATTTAATCTACACCCTGGTATTGTAATCTCATATATTAAACACTGAAAAATAGTCCATATACAACATTCCTCAGCTCCACACTAAAGTCAGAATAGGTGCTTTGCATTTGAAATTATTCCAAAGATAGCCTCTTGATATATCTTATTTTCTTAAAAACATGAAACATGCAAATGAAACATTACATAACATGCACTACAAATATGCAAATACAGACAGCAAGACTACATAGACATTTACATTCAGGTGCCTAAGATAAGACTCAGAGGTGTTTTGATAGACAATGTAGTAGTAGTTCTGTCATACCACATTCTAAGCAGGTTTCCAGTAGATGCATGCTGGAAACGGGACAAAATAAGGTTTACTCAACAGTGAGAGTGAAAAACACGCAATTTTTCAGCGTGTTGTTGCTGGTCATTGTTCCACCACAATGCAACGCACAAAGGAAACGGAGGAGAAAACTAAAACTCAGTGTGGTTGATGTGAAGCACCTCCAGAAAGATCTTGTAAAACAAAGAAGTATTAAAATAGAAGAAAGACTATTTCTCTGTGTGAAGTTTAACTAGCAGTTTGTGACAGCATTTACAGTTATCAGGTAGGATAGAATTAAAAGTACTTCAATAACCTCCCTAAACTCCAGTGCGGATTTTTTTTTTTATCTCCCTACAAACATATTTTATACAAGCTCACTGTGGTAATTCTTGACTGGGATACTGTGGCATAGCAGTCATAATTTACTGTTATTTTTACTGTGGTGTAATCATCCTGAGTGGAGGAAATCAAAGACAGATTTTTCTTTTAACAGATACAGTAATTGAGCAATTAGAGAGACCGGAGAGTAAAGGGTATGTTCATGTCATTAGTCATCGACAGTCGCTGCAGTTTCAACTTGGAATCAACTCATTCATAGCTGAAACATCAAAGTCGGAACAATTATCTCTCTTTCTCTTTCCTGTGAAGCTCACTCCTTCTTATCTGTGTCTTCTCAGGAGGGCAAGGCCTCTCTACTGAGGAATCTATCAGGGAGGGTGTGTGTGTGTGTGTGTGTGTGTGTGTGTGTGTGTGTGTGTGTGTGTGTGTGTGTGAGTGTGTGCTTAGGGGGTTTTACTGTCAGGACTAAACTTACACAGCTGCTTGACAGACGTCAGCACACTGAGCTGGCTCTACACCACACACAATGACGAGTTTTTTTTCATCTTATATTTACTTCCCAGAGGTTTTACTGTTATCATACTCACTTAAATAAGAGTCTGTCTTAATTTCTGCTTTTCTGTGTTCCTTTTTTGTGTCCCCAATGAAATATTTTGGCCTGCAGCTCACCACAAACATTTGTGGCACTCCAGCTCTGGATGAAACTAAATGGAGACATCTGTGCCTTCCCCCCCCCCACCTCTGTTACACCCACCTGTGAAAGCCACCCTGATAGACTAGAGAGTGTAGTCTGGTTTCAGAATTACAAGGACCTTCCCGTAAAACAGTAGCCCAGCTGTTTCTCTCTTTCTTCCTCCTCATCTCTCATTTCCTGAAAGACTTTAGCTTCAGGCGGCGAAATGTGACCCGGCCTGAGCTTCTTGCAGCTAGTTCACCACTTGGTACTTGCTGACCCAATAACATCAAGGGAAACTACATACACAAAAAAGAAAATTCATTGATTTAGTCTTTTTTTGTTTACCTCTGCTTGGGACTGATCTTTAGGATGTGGAATAGATACACAATGTGTTTACATTGGTGGCCGTTCCTTCTCCTCCAACAGACCAGTTGGTTCAACTCGATGCAGCGCTCAGGTTGTTCTAAAGTACAGCAGTCACACTCTTATTTCATGACTGTTTAATCACTCCAACTCAGTGTGGGCAGAGGATCAGGATTCACGTGTTGAAATTGCAAATAGTACACTGCAACTCTGTGGGACGTGACTTTTCCTATCACGGACTTCATTTTCAAGGTTTCATGTGTGAATGTGTGTGTGTACATATATATATATATATATATATATATATATATATATATATATGTGTGTGTGTGTGTGTGTGTGTGTGTGTGTGTGTGTATATATATATATATGTATACACATATATACACACACACGGTATTTTATGTCTGTTATTTCACTATAGGAAAGTCTTGATGTTCTCTGCATTTGGGAAGGAAAAATTGTGCATAGATCAATATTGACAGACTTCCCCAACACATAAATGAGTGTAAACACACACATAATACATATAAATATATATGTAATTTCATAACTAAGTTAATGTATTGTTTTCTACACTAATTGTAATACTGTTAATATACATTCAGATGGCAAAGTAACTAAATTATATTTGAAAATATCTGGCCCCTGTATTTCAACAGACTCAGCTCTCATTGAATAAAGTACTTCACACATCACTGGAGTACTGACAGATGTTTATTAGAAAAAAAGAAAAGCAAAGCATTTTACAAGCCAAACACCTGTGCTAAGAGACTGTGCTACTCAAGACATAATTAGGTTTTATCCAGCGTTAAATAACAAAAGCCAATTGGCAAGCAAAGGAGGATTAAACTATGTACACGAAAAAATATGTTGACAGTGTAACGTCAAGAATTCATAAATAGGCTGAGGCCCCTTTCTGGACTTGAAGCTGTAAAGAGGAAGGTCAAATGGGGTGACAGTAGGTTAAAACAGGACAGTGACATTGTGGTGGTGGTACCTCACTTTACTGACACTAATTTCACTAAAGCTGATCTAGGGTGGGGCACAGAATTGATACCGGGAGAGTGAAGGATTATCTTGTTAATGAGTTATAAGTCTAAAACACTACTAGATGCTATGGTGGCTCATGTTTTGCATGCCTAGTCTCCAAAGACAAACATACACTCTGCCTGTTTGTACAAGTGTCTTAGTTAAATGGGGACTACACAAAGGGATCCAACTAACAGGGGACTGAGAGACAAGCATGTACAGATGCTTCACCTGACTACCTCCCAGCCCCCTGCTCTACACTAATCTCATCAACTTCCATGAGCTTTCCATTTTTCATCCAGCCATTCCCTCATTACTGTCCAGTGGCAAGTTTCATGCATCCACTCTCACACACTGATCTAATTTCTTACAATATACACTCCTAACACTACAGTGGATTTCTTTGTTGTGACATGTGAGTATTGGATCAGAAACTTGACCTCCATCTCTGCTCTTTAACAAGAGATCGAGCCACTTGACCTTTCTGTTGTCTAAGCCACTGAGCTGGTCTTTCCACGACGGTGCTTACGGACTTCCTCCATCAGGTCCTTGAGGTACTGGATCTCTCTGCTGATGGACTCTGCTTTCTCTGACAGCTCACAGTTCCTCTTCTCCAGCTCTTCACACTCTGTGAGCAGCAGCTCCTGCTCGACCCTCTTCTTCTGCCTGTAGCGAGTAGCTGCCGTCTTGTTCTGTTCCATCTTCTTCAGTTTCTTCTCCACCACTTTGGGAGCGCCAGACACTGATTTGACCCGGGATGCCTTGGGGGAGGAAGTAGCAGTGGGCTCTGGTTTGGAGTAGGGTTTGGTCCTAGAGGAACCAGCTGTGGGGGAGGGAGTGCGAGGAGGAGAGGTAAGGCGACCTGGTGAGCCGGCAGCTGACTCGATGCCAGAGTCACTGTCGCTGTCGCTTGATGGAGAGGTTTTGATGGTCTGATCAGGGAGCAGAACCGGGGACGATTCCTCTTTTTTGGCGAGCACCACCAAATAATGACCAGAGGCAGGAATGGAGAGCACAATGGGGCTGGGTGTTTGAATGATACCACTGGGATCTGGGATGATGGTGGCAGTGAGGGGTGTCACAACTTTCTCTGCATCCAGGACATCCACTTCACTTCCCAGCTCCAGTGTGTAGGCTGGAGAGGAGGGGCAGGGAGAGGGAGGCTCAGACTTCACAATAACCTCCTGAGCAGGAGCCACCTCTGTCTTCTTGGCCTCAGGTGCCTCAGGGAGAGGGGGCTCTAGAGGCAGGGAGGGGATGCTGGGCAGTGACAGGCCCAGCTCTAGGCTGCTTTGTGGGTCGGGGATGGTCACCTCTAAGGAGTCGAGATCCAGATCCATGTGGGAGTCAAGTGAGGCCAGGAGATCCTCGGGAGAGCTGGGAGATTCATCGGCTGAGCAGGAGCCAATGAGCGAATCCAGGTCGAATTCACTCAGGTCTATTTTCTCTGACATCCAGTCCATGCCCATGAAAGCATCATCTGCTGACAGAGAGGATTGTTAATAGTTAAAATGGAAACAGATGTAAAACAGAAGCACTTCAGCCATTTTGAAGTGACTGTATGGCAGCTTCATTTGCAATGAACACAAAAGCAGATTTTATTTCACTGACATTCCCTATCATGATGACCTTATTTACACAACAGATGACCTCAATTTCAAACTGGTCTGACCCTCTCCCTCCCTCTTTAACGATTCTGTGATGCATTAAAATATCCTTAAACTGATGCCAGTAACCACAAAGTATACGCGTCACTGTCACAAAGCCGGTCTGAGCCAGTCTCAGCTAGTCCCTTCAGAGCCACACCTACAAGTTGCTAACCAATGAGTGTTCCACATTACACAACACACCTACCAATTACTCACTCATGGCTTTAATTTTGATGCTCATTGTCTAGAAAACTACACAAGTCTGAACATCTTATGTACAAAATTCATTAACTCACTAAAACAGGCATATCATAGTGTGGCACTGACTCTTACAGGGACAGCCACTAAGTACAAACACATTTTAAAATCTAGGTAATTCTGCCTGCAATGCACCCTCAAATGTTTACCTAACAAAACCACACATAAAATATTTACTGCAAGTCTGAAAGCAATTAACATTCCCAAACTTTAAGACATGGATAAAGAGATGGAAACATTTCCAGGTGGAGAAAAGACCTTACTAAGACAGAGAATAAGCTTTTGACTTAAAAATCTTCTGAATATCTGCTACATTTTGGCATAAAACTTTCATTTCTTCATTTGTATGTATTTTCTATAGTTCAACTGAACCATTCTTAGAATCATTAGATTCTCTTTGAAGACAACTGGGAAGCATTATGTTGCTGAATATCTAATAGAAGTCGTAAAGTGACTCTCACCCTCGCCATTGTCTGCTCCAACACGGGCGTCGAGCAGATCGCCGGCACCGAGCCAGGAGAGGGACGAGTCTGTTCCGGCCTTGGTTCCCAGGAACGAGGAGGAATGGGTGGGAGGAGGAGAGGGAGGTGGGGACAATGACAAGGTCTGATAAGGAGACAGGGAGGATGCATAGGAGGAGGAGAAAGAGAGGGGAGGCGAAGCTGGCTTCCCCTCTAGAGAGGAGGAGGGAGAAAGAGCTTCTTCTTCATCTTGGTCCAGAAGGGGCCCCATGGGGTCAGCCATCAGAAACAAGGGCCCTACAAAGACCAACTCCATCAGTATCTAACTCGTCATCCACCTTATTCTACACACTAGCAGAGACACATTAAAAAACAATCCACAGAACAATGCCACAAAATCAAATATGTACCTCTGTTTTGACAATGACGTGAAACTGTGCTTAAAATTTCCTTTAATTCCCAATGACAGGTTTGAAATTACTCCACCTATTATTCAAACTGGCTGCTTTGTATTCAGCAATGCTGGCAGCTGCTCTAGGGAACATGCGTCATCACAACACCAACCTGAGTACAGGTCCTCCACGTCCTCCAAGGCGAGCTGGGAGAGTGTCATGGCTGCTGCTGGTCAGTGGTAGCCGTGAAAAGGTGTATGAAAACAAAGGTGAGTCTGTTGACGTTGTCAAGTCGAGGGGTTCGGTACTGCTGTCGACGGCAGCAAAGCTGAGGGTGGTTGCCGAGAGAGACCTGGGTGACGGAGATACACAAAAGGCACATCATATTATTGGGAGAAAATGAGGAATTGGCAAAAACATTTCTGAGAAGTTACTGCTGAATATAAAACATCTGTATTTGTATTCTCAAGGGTGTTGGAGCATAATACAGGGTGTCCCAAAAAATTTGACATCATTTCACAGGCCAATAATTTTGGCAATTCTTGTTGAAATGACCTAAAATTTTCACAGAATATATAGAAACATCAAGATTTTATATTCAATGTTTTATATTTGTTCTGTTTTAAGGTTGATCCATGCCATTCACTCCCAAAGAGAAGTCATATTGCGTCTTGGAATATGCTCGCACACAGTCGCCCAAGACTGTGCCGCGTGCCGTCAACACAACATTTGGAAAAACTTCACCAACTGGCAAACAAATTTGGACTTGGTATCAAAAATTTAAAGAGAAAGGCTGTTTATGCAGGGCTAAAGTATCTGGATAATGTTACCAAGACATGCTACAGCGTGTTTGGCAAGAGCTTAACTACAGACTTGACGTGTCACAGGCGGCGCACATATTGAACACTTATGAAATCATTCCCATAATAAACTTATGATGTTCAAAACCTAAACTGTTGAATTCCATTGAGCTAGACTTGGTAGTTTCCAAGATAATTGCTTTTAAAATGATGTCAATTTTTTTGGGACACCCTGTATATTGAGGCGTTTGATAATCAAAGTCACATGGCAGGAAACTTTGTCGAAAAATTCCCTAAAGCATGTGTACTTCCCGAAACAAGTACACATTTCTCCACTGACAACCCTCATGCAAACTTCCTCATTGGGGTGTTCTCGTGTCGTTCAGACTGCTGGCGTTGTCTCGCGTGGGGGAGGGAGAGCTAATAATAGCTAATCCGCTCCTCTGAGGTGTCACAGGCGCGTTGATGGGAAACACTCCGCCCTCCACCGGGGGAAAACATTCCCTAATTTGGTCATGATTTGGCCGGTAACTCCGCCCTCCCGCATGAGTCACCGTGGAGATGTGGGAGGGCAACCGCCATTTTCACAACAGAGCAGTCTGAGCGAGGCGGGGATCAGAGAAAAACGACAGTGCGCGCCATTTTGGACACGCCACGTTGTCAGTGAATAATATATACAAACACTACAAATATATGAAGATTAACACCAGCAGTCGTACTACCGGTTTCATAAAACAATAAACTCACATTACGGCCATTTATTGTTTTCGTTTCCCGTCGAGGTGACCGTGAAACGCCTTACAGATTCAACACAAAACGACACTAACTGTAGCCGCCTGGGACTACTTCGGCTGACGGTCTGTAATTCGACACTGACTCACACCGACTTCAAACCAGGAAATCCACATCTCAGTTTTCATTTCCTCAGTAGTCTTTCGATACAATTTCATTTTCTTAACGCCACTCAACAGGTATGTTAACTTTATTCAACACCTGCCAGCCCAGCCAACGTGTAAATTTCGGACGACGGAAGCTCTAAATGTGAAAACATCATTAAAAATACTTACGCCATTTTGCCAAAAATAGCCAGTGCACTTAGCCGTTGCACTGCCGGGTTGTTGCCGCTGCAAAGATCGCCGCCGCACGCCTTCACACTGCCATTTTAGCGCGGTAGAGCTGCCTCTAAACCACGATATTCTCTATGTGTTTTGAAGAAACGAAAGACGGGCGGAGACAGGCGTATGAGTATATAAAGAGTCGAAGCACTGCCGAGTGTATTCCTCCGCAGCGTCACTCCAAGGGTGGGTTTGCTGTGTTTAAACTGGCAGCGCGTGTGAGAGGAGCTTCCGATTCAGCCAATAATTTTACAAGCACTCAAAATGGTAGCTCCGCTCAGCTGGGCAGGGGTTTAGCCTAAACAAACACATCCTCCTGAGCGGGATCCCTCCGCTCGACTCTTGTTTGTAATTGGTTGAATGCATATCGTCTATACAGCTGACAAAATAGATCCATATGGCAAGTGACTTCCTACGTCAGATGTAGGTCAAATGCAGAATGTAAACATTGAGGCAGGAAATTACCTTGTGGGTCTTTTACATTGAAATAAAACCTGGGAAATATATTACGAAATATATCTGATATTTTCTCATTTGTTGCGAAATACTTTAAATGTTAAATCAGTGCTATATTTTGAATGTCCAGCGCGTCCTGTTGCATATGTCTCAAATTTACCTTGACCAAACCTTTGTTATTTATTTATTCATACCAACAATCTCAGTAACTCAGTCGTAGTCTGGATTTTTACAGATTTTTTTTTTCCATCGGCTGCCTTGTCCTTAAATTGTCCACATTAAGTTCCAACCTAACTAATTATCTAGGTGTTATACACAATAAGAGCTGCGTGTTGATATCTGTTGTATTTCCAGGGCTTTTCTTTGTTCGTGGCCTCTCTCCTTCACTACGTATCTTGTTCCTGTGTTGGTTGCTGATTTCCGCATTGCCAGTGTGTAAGTTTCCAGTACAGTCATTGCAGATGGTGGTTAAACTTGATGAACTCGTCTGTAGGTCACAGAGTTTGGAACTTCACTGCCCCCTGGTGGTCGGCTTCAGCTCTTCAGTGGTTTATTTTCAGACTTTCAGATGAATACATGATTAACAGAGTGTGAATTGGACATTTTACTAGATCCATTGTTTTGATTAGGAAAGTATCTTGACACAAGCATTATGCAATGCGACTAAGAAGTTCAAATATTTAAAGCGGGAGAGGTAAACACAATCAGTTACACACTGTATTCATAATTATTACATCCATCCAAAGCAAACTGTTAAATCTAGCACTAAAGCTACAAAAATATGTTTTGACCTGCTCCGTGTAGCAATACCCCGTATCAAACCCAGCGTCTTTGAGTTTTTGGAAAAGCGCTTTATAAATAAAATTTATTATTATTATTTATTATCAAACCAAAGCCTGTAGTAACAACTAAATGCATAAAATCAGACAAAAGATCTTCAAGTGAAAGAAAAAACATCACACTTCTTAACAATGCTCACTGAACATGTCTTTGATTTTGATGAGCTCATCCAATCCCATCTCGAGATCCTCTGCCAGCCTGCGGATTTTCTTTGCAAACTTTGACTCGAGGCCCTTCTTCACCTTTGGCCCATCTTTTTCTTGGACGAAGAAGAAATCCATCCCGAGGGCGAAGCCTTGTATCAGTCCAGATGCTTTACTGTTTGCCTCCAAGGCCAAGGCACTTGCCCCTCCTGTGGCAGCCAGCTGCACCACCTTGGTGCCCCTCATTGAATCCATTTTGGTTTCACTCAGGGCAGACAGACCGTGCGACCTCAGTTGCTCCATGCCCTCACTGATGAACTTCAGGCAGGCCTGAATCTCTATGATGAGCTTCTCGTAGCCGTGCAAGGTCTTGTCGATTTTCTTTTTGTCCTGCGTCATGTTCACCTGGGAGGACAAATTTCATGATGTGTTAGGCTGCAACTTTAGGCAGATGATGGCCTGAAAGTGAAAGCTAAGATTGTGTACTTTTCAGGGTTATAGCATTTTTTTGTTTTAGAATTATGTACCATAAAATTACGGTTATAGAGAAATGAAACAATCTTGATGGAAATGTCACACTGGTAACAATGTTTTCTTTGTGCTTTATATAAAGGCAGATTTTTTTTGGCATCTTTGTCTGAAATACTTCTATTTTAAACACACTTACTATATTATACAGGCACTATAAATACATTTTCTTTTTGTGTTCAGTGTTCTCATCTGTTTTCCTCATGGAGTGCATACTTATCTAAGTAAATGTTGTGAGCATGACGTTCTGTCACTTGAGCACCCTGAAGTAAGACAAGGTGATTTAAAAAAAAAAAGAAATCTTCTACATCCCATTACATGTTCCCAGAATGTGCTTTACGCTGCCTTCAAATCTGTAATATGTATAGCAGAATACAATCAATAAAATACAAGAACGTTTTAAGAGAGAAATGGCAAAAAGTACTTTAAAAACAAATGGAAATAAGATTGAAGAACATTTTTAAAGAGCCAGACAATCTGCTCAACATGCACAAACAACGGTTTAAATTCAGACTTTCACTACATCTACATGATTATTGCTGCTAAAATAATTTATTACAAAGATATTATCACAATATCTGCAGATTTTTAAAAATTAATATTCATCTCTAACTTTGGTTGTTGTGTTTTTATCCTTTTTTGTCAAATAAATTATTCTTTAAATTCTAGTACAGCAAAGTAAATAAAGAAGAATTTCTCTTAATAGTAAAAAGGCTGATGAAAGATTCTCACAGCCGAATAACTGCCTGCAATACAATGTCAACTGAAACATCTTGTGGGAAGCAGGGTGCTGACTACTGTGTCTGCCTCGTTTTTACTGTTGTTGTTTGTTTGTTTGTTTAACATTTTATGGGGCAGCTGGCAGCGAGCATTACCATCACTTACTGTGTTCGAGTGTCGACCAAATATATTATTGGCGCTGGATTATTTACAGTATTATAACGCGTATTGTTAACATGAAATCTTTACTACATTTTTAAACCCCTACTTCAAGTTTAGTATTTTAAATTTGTGTCAGATCTGGTCACCTTGTTTGCGATGGCTGCAGATGCACCAGTGACGCCGCCGGCTGCAGCCACCCCGACTCCGACTGCAGTTAGTGCCAGCGAGGCTCCCAGAGTGAACGGAGACAGAATCACACCAGCAGCTGCCGCCACACCTCCTGCTACAGTTGTAGCTCCTCCTGTGATGCCAGCAATCTTTGTCCCCTTTGAAACCTTAAATGAAAAAAGAAACCAATGAAGATAGTTTTACATTCATTTAATTTTTATATAGAGTTTAACTCTCCTACTAACCCGAACAAAAAGTACTTTTAATGAAAGTTAAATTAAAGTAGTAGTAGAGTCTAAAACTTGAGAGGCTTAGCCTTTACATACTGCATTTCATTTACAGCTAGTAATAATTCAAGTTATAAAACTGAGTATCATTTAGTAATGCAGGGCCTTTTATTTTCATGTGTGGTCTTGTTACCTTGTCTAAGTTGTCAGCAACGCAGCGCAGCTCGTGAATGTGTTGTTTCAGGGTTTCATCACATTCAGACATCTTTTTGATGTAAACCTGGATAGTGTTAGAGAGCTGCTCAGCTTTAACCATGATGATCCTGGAATGTATTAGAAGAGACAAATTTAGGTCGAGTCATTCTGTGTGCTTTGGATCAGTGAGACACATCATCTATCAGGCTGAACATTAATGTGGATTTCAAAAGAAGTATCACACTATTAACTAACAAATAAGCCCTTATTGGACATCAGGACTGTTGGTGTTGTCAGTCTGTCGATCCGCCACTTTGCCCAGACTGAAATGTATGGATCACCATGAAAGCAGATGCAAATGACCACGGTGCCCAGAGCCTATATCTTAATGACTTTGGTGATGCTGAAACTTTTCCTCTAGCACCTCCATGATTAGTTTTTTCATTCACTGCTGCAACAGGATTAGACGTTTGGAAATACTCTAAACTGCAACCTCCTGACCATCCCAAATACTTGTTTTTTTCCTCCCAAAACATACTCTCTAACTGACAAGTTATGGATTTAAAGGCTTATTCAACTCAAAGCTGTACATAGTTTCTATTTTGTAAGTTTTTGTGGACTACAAACACTACATCCCTTTGGAGTAAACAAGTGGTGCTAATGTCAAACAAGGCTCCTATAACTGTAGTCCTGTAAATGCAGCCTCCTCTGCTGCAGACATATTACTCAACTTCTGGGGCAAAAAATAAAGCAAATGTGGAAGTGGCAAAAACTGCAGTTCCTCAAATGGCCACTTGAGGCTGCTTTGAAATGGAGTCCAATCTCTATAGGCCCCCATGTTAAAATGCCTAATTTTACAGCATAAAAAAACATGTTAACAGCACACTACAAAAAAGATTTTGGTCTTCAATACTAATTTTCCCATTCATGATACTGGTATGATGGGTGAATATTTATGTGACTCGTCCTTTTGAATTGTATTAAGGCCTCCATTTTAGCATACAGGTGGGTCATGTCATTGTGCAGTCCTTGGTCCAGAGACGTTCCACCTCTTTGCTCATTTCTGATTAGTTTGTCAGGCACTGCCAAGATTTGACGTCCGGAAGCACCAGACTGGGCTTCAAAACTGCTGTTCAGAAAACCTAAGGACGACTTCATGGAGGAGTTGTCCATGTTTACATACAGCTTTGTGAGAATCCATGGCATTCCCTTCAGCCACAGCTGTGCTGTATGTTAGTAGTACCATGCTAATCAGCAATTGTTAGCATATTATGATGTCATGGTATACCTGCTTAACATAGCATGTTAGAATGGTCAGCATGTTAACGAAGCACCACTGTACCCGCCACACAGAAAGATGTAATAATCTACTTACTCTGCATCTGTCGCCCGTCTACGTTTGAGGTCTTTGGCCAGAGTATTCCAGGCTGTAAGTCAATGAAACTGCAGATCAGCAACAACCAGACATCGCATCACAACATCGTCAGAAAGAAATCTTCTCAGTGTGGCGTTTCACTCACATGTGTATTCATTGTTGCAAGTGGCAAGAGCGTTGGCATCCTGATTAATGAAAGCAGGTTTTAACACACTAAAATACTAGCCAATCATTGATATCAATTCAGCATGATGGCATATTAGGGCCACTGTAGGTTTAAAAGAATAAAAAAAAATCCTTGGGGGAAGTGGGGTAATAATAGTAATAATAATAATAATAATAATAATGGGATTTAAAAAAAAACAATAACTCAGAATTTTGAGATTAACGTTGTCAATTTACAAGAAAAAAGTGTAAAAAAATCATAAAGTCACTTTACAAGAGAGAAAAAACAACAAATTCTCTATAATTAAGACTGCAAATGTTTGAGGGACAGCACTGCTTGCCATGATGCAACATGCCTGCAGTGAATAACAATTAAAATATACTTTGCAATCAGATTTAGCAATAAGAAAATTGTTATGTTTTTTAGCCAGAATCACCGTATTATAAGCACTGAGAAGACACTGACATAACCTGGGTCTATTCAGATGAAAACCTCATCCTGATTTGAATGAGGTGATCAGAACTTACAAAAGGCAATGGATCTAAATGGACAAATACAAGGATGTTGCTGATTTTACCTTCAAGTAATTCATTTGGGATTTGTGGTCCAGCAGGACGAAATACAGTAGATCATCAAATGAATCAGTCCTCAAAGTGCTGCAAGAGCGCAGCATCAGGACAATAAAGGGCCTCATGCTATTTGGAACATGAAGTCCAACAAGAAACTGAAGCCATAAGAGATGAATGGCAGAAATGGGTGAGATATGATTCGACTTTGTAAAATGAAATGATGGGGTTCAAACAAAAACAAACGAAACAGTAACCTATTTTTTCAGGGGTTTTTTTGTCATAAATTTGCATCTCTTATTCTCAGAGAAAATGCACTCTCAGAAATTCTTTGAGTGTTTTTCCCTGTAAACTTCTCCATTTCTGACTTGTAAATTTACCACTGTACACACTTAGATCTTGGAAATTTTGTGGGTTTTTTCTCACCCACTCCCCCCAGTTCTGCATTCTACTGTTTTTACCTACAGTGGCCGTACTGCGTTGGTGTAATTAGGTCCAGTAATGGTTGTAAATGATTACCAGGCTTTCATAGCCATGTTCAAGCTCCTGTTTCAGCAGCTCCACAGGCGGCAGAGGAGGTTGTTCCTTGCAGTCATCTTTAGATGGTTGTTTGACCACCGTCTGAGAAAACATGTGACAATCCAGTTTATCAGGTTACTGTTAAACTTGTCAAGTGTGTGTGAGCAGTGTTTGTATTTGTCATCGTGAATAGTTTGATTTTGATGACAGAGATATGCTGTCTTATTTTCATTCTTTGAATGCCTTGCCTGTCTGCATGATCTCCTCATGTTTGATCTTGCATCAATTTTACATTTCTATTACACATTTACTGCTATTCATGGAACCTTTCAAAACTCAGTCAGGGGTTTTCTCCTTTACAGCTGGTATGAATGTGTTCCCTGATCCACTTGATCCAAAGTGCAGAAACTGTGCTTTAGATGGAGTGTCGTTCTATCATGTAATTGAGAAGTTTAGTGCTTTTACCACCTAAACATTAGACCTAGGATATTATTCTTGGAAAATATTAGAAATCCCACATGTTGTGGCTTCTGTAACTAAAAGTTTGTTCACATCTGCCTACTAGTGAGCTGATTAGTTGATGGACAAACGCTACATGAACATTAAATGTTGCTGCTGGAGTTTCCAGAGGCAAAGTCCCCTATGTTCACTCGTACTAATAATAACTGAGGTCAAGGCTGGGTGCTTTGACAAAATATGATGGGAAATCTCTCATTAGCTTCAACTGCTTTTGCCATATTAGCAGATTTTGAAAGGGAAGATGATGTAAAAAGAACATAGAACAGTGGTACCTTTACTATTTCCACTACGTCAATGCCAGTTTCACTTCCTCCCGGCCTCTTTTTAACAGTCACCTTCTTTGGTGGCACCGGTGGTGGAGCTGAGCGACCCAAACCGCTCTGAGTTCAGATGGGAAACAAAACATTGAGTCACCGTGCAGAATGCTGAACTCCGGTTTAAGACTCACACTCTGACACAAGTGCAGCTTTTTAAACACAAACCTCTGGAGATTTGGAGGGTGACCGAGGAGTGGGACTACATTTTACCGGCTCGTCGTCCTCCGTTTTAACCGGACGATAAAAGTGTGTCCTTGGCACGGGAACAGGAGGCTTCGGCTGCAGACAAGGATATAGCTCAACCACTTCAATGCATCCAAACACAAAATCTGAATGGAATATCTGATGGCACGTTGCGCAACATATTACAAAGAAGTTGACGCATTTGCAGGACTTGATTAGGAACAGGCTGCTTATGTGGACAGTTATCAGTATTTTACAGCTGAAGTGTACAACTTTAATGCATGTTTTTAGAACTTTAAGGATTCATCTAAGACGTATGCATATACAGTATATGGTTCTAACTGGATCAAATCCTGTGCTCTAACTGTTCCTACTTAATAATTTCTGTCATTAACAAAACATTTCAAAGCTACTGCTCTTTAGATTCTTATCAGCTATTGTTTTGTGTTGGGACAAAATCGTGAATATAATCGAGACATAACATTGCTAATCTAAATTCCTAATCTGGACTGTGATATTAATCAAAGCAGACATGGCCTCCACAGGTTTAATTCAGGACCAATGAAGCATGAACGAGTCTGGTCTGACTTGCCAAGCACGTCAAACTGACTCCATCTCTGCAGCAGCTTTTACAGCTTTCACTTTTACTTTCAACAGAAATCTCAGCTACTGCTAATTTTATTCATTAAAACATGGTCAAAGACATTCAATATCAAAGCACAAGTGTTTATAGTGCTGAAATTACATAACTGTTATCTTCTATGAAATAAACAAGCCAGTGTAATAGCTATGAATACTTGGTTAATTTAGGCTCTAATAATAAATCTTAGGAGTTATTGAGGGCTTCATGCTGCAGGTTTATGAATAGAATTATACTTATTAATACAGAAATAATATCTCAAGATGGCCTCAGATGTCTATGCAGTCAGTGGAATGGAAATAATAAAGTGACACTATTAAGCACAGTTAAAGATGTTTTCAAATGTTCCGAATTTAGAGAATTAGTAAATCAGAAGTTTACTGAAATTACAATATTACATACATAATATAATTTTACCTTTCATTGTTGACATCTAGCTGCTAACATACTGGTTTTCTTGGCTATGATTTGAAAATATCAGTGTAAAACTGTCTTTTACCACCTCAGTGCAGCTGAGCAAGATCATGTTTATGGTTCACAAAGCCTTTCAAAGAAGAAATTTAACAACAACATATTATATACAATCACACAAACAGTTTACAGTGAGAGTTTTATTCTGGAAAGAGTCTTAAAAATGTCAGTTCAATACTGCTTATTTAATTCCACCACCTTCAGAAAATCTCAGAATAAGTCTCCCTACTTGAACACCACAAGTAGTTTATTTTCTGTGATTCTGATGAAATGATTCTCCATCAGAAGGAATCTGCATAGCCACCTTTTAGTAAACATTTTTGTAGCTTAAAACTTTTATACTCTAAGCATAACATTTAGTTTCATTCCATTTCTTACCTGTGGCATTGTGTAACTCTTGCTGTTGTTGCTCTACGATCACTCTCCTTTGCTGTACTCTCACTGGCTCTTCAAATTTCAAAAGCTCATCCCATAATCTGAACGGGTTAGACGTAAAAATGATTGACACGTTGTGGCTCAACTGGTATGCATTCACTGCAGTTCAGGCATCTGCGTTTGTCTTGTTGCTATTGTTGCAGTGAAAAAGATCTTTTGCAGCCAACTGCACGTTCCACAGATAACAAATCTGATGTCCTTAGAAAGCAGCACACACTGAATGCACCGTTTCACATCTCTACAATACGATGCACAGTGATGTACACTGAATATTTTACCTTCCAGTGACTGTTCACAGGTGAAACCAGTTTTTCTGAGTCTAATTGGCTGCAATCATTGTTCAACTCACAAAGAGACGTCTATTTTTTAAAATCCTTGTGTGTGAATTGACTGTCATTTCAACTTGAACAAAAATATTATGTACCATTTTAATTTCCGTTGTATTGAAAAAAATATGACGTCTGAACTTCTGCTCACCCAGAGAATACAAATAACAATAAAAACATTTGGAGGAAAACATTTGGAGGAAAACAACCAATAGAAAAACCAGAGGAAAACAGGAAGTTTGATAAATTCAATAAATTTCTTGTAATTTTGCATCTTTTTTTGACAAAAATATTTTAATGTGTGACAATAAAATTACATAAGTATGACTACAACATCAGGTTTGCATTGTTTAAGTATGCCCTGCTTTTACTGAATGCACATATTTGAAGCATCTACAGTAAGTTTTGCAAAAAATACCTCTTGAAGTGAATTTCAACCAATCATTTTGGCCATGATGAAGCTTTTGGCAGGAAAAACACTGAAGACTCCATATTTCCCGTATGCAAGAGAATGTGTCTGCAGTACATATGAAGAGAAACCAACTTCCAGAACATACTTAGATCCACTTTGACCCAGAAAAAGCAGACCTGGTGAGTAGTGGAAATTCACTGTATTAGAGATAACAAGGAAGCACTGCTGCCTGCCTCACTGGGCAGGTTCTCCCTCTGACATCTTGTATATCACAGTGACTGTCTCTCCTGCTGCAGGAAAGCGATTTTGTGCACATTAAAGGAAAACCAAGGAACAACAATCCTGACTGTATGGTGTGTATTGATAAGTTGAAACCTCCACAACAGGAGCTTCAACTGTGGCTGCAGTGTCTTGGCTGCGTCTCTGTGCTTTATTTCTTCTCCTCGACAGTCCTGCCAAAGTATTCCTTCTGGAACTGCTGGAACTCCTCCTCAGTGAACAAAGACTGTGTCTCCTTCGCCTTCTTGGCAGGTCTGTCTGGGCGATTTCTGGACTGTCTTCCTGGGAGTTGATTCACAATCTAACAGACGGACAGACAGAAATCAAGTCACCACTTTAGAACAAACTCATTTGCAGATAATAGAGGTAGTTTGGCAAAATTCATGATGACATTAGCTGTGAATCTATGTTGGTTATCCACAAGACAAAAATAATGAGGAACCCAGAAGAACATCTAAGATTCTGCTTTTGTTCACAGATTTGTTTTCTCTATAAAGTACAACTCCAGCAAATCCAAATGATAAACTATTAGAAATATGAAGAATCACACATGAATCATGAGACATAAAACTCTTGTTGGTAATTCAATCAGGTCTGTTTTAAAAGGCCAGTACATTTGCACTATTGCACCCCACCTCTCTCAGAGTGGTATGTTACAATTCACCATTTCAGTGCATGAAGATACCGTTCAACAGAGTTAATTTCCCCTTTGTTCTAATCCCAAAATGAATGTTATATACTTTATGTTCTCTGTTGTCTGTCCAATGAATGCAACTGTAATTACTTATTTCATATATTTCAAGTCTTTTGTGATGATAATTCCTACTTTGTCATGTCTGCTATAGTGAGTCTTGTAACTGCAGCCAGGATGACTTTCTTCACTTTGTATGTGGAACCCTGTTCTACTGGAATCATATTCACTCTAAGGAAACTGTGAGCTGTTTCTGGCTTTACATTCAAATTGATTGTATTTCTGTCTTTCTATTTTACCCACTGTAGGCACATTATATTACTGGTAAGTTAGATAGCTGAAATTGTATTGTTGAATCCTGCCTGATCTGAAGAATAGGGGATTCATTTGCTCTTATCTGGTACCAGTGTGTCTCTCAGTCCCACCTTGTGCCGATGTTATGCATGGAGGGGAAACTGTTTAGGAAATCTAACATTTAGTTGCTTCCATTGATTCTTACGTTGTTTATTTCTCTACCTTTCAGAAACCAGACAAACAAAGGCATCTTTCTACACAATCTGTAGAGGCTTCCTTAAGTAATAAACTTCTCTTCACTGGAACTTCTGGACTACTTATGATTAAACCAGTCTGTCAGTGGTGGGCTGAGATATCCCAGAAACCCGGTGTAGAAAAGTAGCCACTGTCAGTCCTTGTCTTTCTGTGATCGTGTGCTCAGATCCCTCTTAAATCATTGTATTTAATAGTTTAATAGTAGTACTATGAATTTTAAACTGAAAATTGTAAGCACTAGTAAGTCTAGTGCCAAATAACACAGCTACAAATGCACTGTAGTAGTGACAAACTTCAACAACAGTAGGTGTGTTATTAGTCTTTCTTACCTTCAGTGTATCAGAATCTGTTGCTTTGAAGCCAGTTCCCATGAAGTACTTGAGGTTAGCACTCAATTGGCTCTTCCCCTGTTTCTTCCTGAACTCCTCTACAAATAGCACCAAAGGAGAAAGAGATATGTAGAGCAAGAAGGTATAGCAGATGTTGCAAAGCAAAACAAGCACCATCAGATCACGTTACATCACCTGAGTACTAGACAACAGAAGAACTGGAATTAGGCTATCACTCTGGGTCAGTTTGTGTCAACTAAGCGAAGGCGGTTGCTGAAACATCTCAGAATCTGTTGAAACTTTGTAGGAACGATCTTTAGCATCTGAAACTGACATATGCCATTTGTTTTAGCTGAAATTTCACCATTTCCTTAATTTTTTTACCCAATAGAAATCTTCAATAAATGTCGCGTGAATTGGAAATTGAACGAAATGCCACTTTCAGATATCCGTATCTCATGAAGTATAAGTCCTACCGTCTTCAAACTTTCAGGACATGTTCAGAAGATGACCATCCTTCCCATGTTCGACTATGGCGATGTCATCTATAAAATGGCCCCTAATTGTGCCCTTAACAGGCTTGATGTTCTCCATCATTCAGCCATCCTCCTTGCCACCAGTGCATCTTTCTCCACCCACCATTGTGACCTTTACAAACTGGTGGGTTGGTCCTCCCTTTACACCAGGCCACTCCAGCACTGGTTTCTACTCATGTACCAGACCCTATCAGAGAAGACACCTCAGTACCTCTCCATCCTCCTACATCCCTCCCGTAACAACGACCACCTGAGGTCCAGTGATCTCATAACACTCTCTGTCCCCAAGGTTCTCACTGTCTTTGGCCAGAATTCCTTTTGCTTTGCTGCAGCAATCGATTGGAATTCCCTCCAAAAATCTCTGAAACTGTCATCACTTCCATCACCTTACATCTTTAAACAGAAGCTGCAGCAGACCCTAGCTGACCGCTGCACATGCTGAATGTTTCACTGAATTGCTAACATTAATTTGGGGTATTTTTAATCTCTGTTTAAACACTTGTGTGTCCTTTTTTTGTAGATGTATTGTTTATTTGTTAGCTTTCTTCCTGCTGGGGCCTTTTGCCAGGTCATCATTGCAAATGAGAAATTGTTCTCAACTGGTCTTACCTGGTAAAATAAAGAATTTTTTTAAAAAAAAGGTTTCCGGTGGATGGAGAGAACACACCAGCCACCTGGTATATTGAACGACAGTGTGAAATGCAACCAGTCGACTGACCCACTGCAGATTTGATCCTCTTGTCTTTGACAGTGGCTTTGCTCTTCCCGGGACCGAGGCGGCCCTGCAGCCTCTTCACCTGCTTGGTGACTCCCTGCCGCTTGGTGCTCACCAGCTCCATCACTGTGGCTGAACTGGGAGTCTGCTGCTTCTTCTTCTGCTTCCCTTTACTGACATCTGGAAGGATGACAGAGAAGATAATGTCAGCTGAAAACAAGGTAATATGGTACTTTATGTTGTGGGTAACTGGCCGGTGTAGTATAATGTGCTTCATAACAACATTTAGTCCAATTAAACCATGTAGTCTGTTGGTTTTAACTCCACAACAGCGAATTTAA
Source organism: Amphiprion ocellaris (assembly GCF_022539595.1). NCBI lineage: Eukaryota > Metazoa > Chordata > Actinopteri > Pomacentridae > Amphiprion > Amphiprion ocellaris. Next base: position 38,900,480 of record NC_072769.1, read on the forward strand.
GAATGTTGGGCCATTAATTTTGAACATGTTGAACGACACCTGAATGGTTTATTTCGGTTACAAAATTACAGTACAATAATTTCATTTTGTGCGTTCAGTTATCAAAAAATATTATACATTCTTACAGGAAACTTCTTTTCTTTCTCTCTCTCTTTCCTCCAATTTGTGCTCAACAGTAACGATTTAATAACACTAAAAATGGACAACGCCGGTCGGAGCTAATGCTAATGTTAGCCGGCTGCAAGCTAAGAGGCTAATCTGACCTTTAATGTCGTCGCTCAGCAGCTCCAGGCCTCTTCTGATCAACGACGCCGACATCCCGGTTAAATACTGTGTTGTTCCGTTAGTCTGCCAGCTACATGTGGAGGAATGTTCTCTTTCTGCCCAACAGCAACATGTGAGTTCATCAACAACCACTGAGCTCCGCGTGTGCGTCGGTTGAAAGCGCTCGGCTGGACAACAATCGAAGAGGCACCAAAGTTCCTACCTGGCTAAAACAGCAATACTACTACTACTATTACTATTACTACTACTACTACTACTACTACTACTACTACTACTACTACTACTACTACTACTACTACTACTACTACTAATAATAATAATAATAATAATAATAATAATGGACAATAATCAGCATTTATTAATTTAATACATAAGACAACTCAAGCAAAACTAAGAGAGTTAATGAAAAGTAGAGTAGGTTTTCTACTTCCAGCCCCTTCTACACAAATGTTTAGAGAAAAATCCAAAACATTAAAACACTGACTGCAAAAACTGAGAAGAGTGCTGCATGGGGTCAAAGAGGTGTATTATGTGCAAGAAAACTAAGTCAGGCTATTTAAAAATATAGGTCGAAGCAGTGCACTGAATTAGAAGAGGATGAGAATTAACCCATAAAGTTGCCTAAACTTTATGGGCTAATAGCAAGGCAGTCCTAATTGTGCACGATTATCACCATGGAGGATGATAGCCTAATAATAATTTAGATTTCTGTTGGGTTTAAATTAAATGTGCCATGTTGTGATGAAGTGACCTGCACACTGGGGTTCTTTTTTTTAATATTACTGAGTTTAAACAAGCAATTTGCAGACTAGTTACAGAGTAATGCCATTACTGTAACGCGTCCCCGCCTCCGGTCACTTCCAGCTGTTGGAAAGTGGGGGCGTGATGGATGTTACGCGCTCTGCCTCTCCACCGTGCGCTCGCTTTATCTGCCGCTGTTAACCTTTGGCACAGGATCAGATCCATACAGTAAAACTACAGTAAACTTTGCAGCCTCTTTACCTCTCAGGACTTCGCATGGCGCTTCAAGCTAGAGCTCTGGTCACCTCTAAGTGGCTTGCGCAGGCTGTGCAGGTTCAGGGGAAAATGCGCATTTTGGACACTTCTTGGTATTTGCCCAAACTGCGCCGAAACGCCAAGAGCGAGTTCAAAAAGAGGCACATACCAGGCGCGGCTTTCTTTGACATAGATCAATGCTGTGATAAAACTTCCCCTCTGGACCACATGCTGCCAACAGAGAAGATTTTCGCGGATTACGTCGGGCATTTGGGAATAGACGGCGACACGCACGTCGTGGTGTATGATGGCAGCGAGTTCGGCGCGTTCTCGGCGCCCCGAGTGTGGTGGATGTTCCGGGTGTTCGGGCACAGTGCGGTCTCTTTGCTCAACGGGGGGCTCAGGAACTGGGAGCTGGAGGGTCGACCGCTGACCGACCAGCATGTCAGACAAACAGCGACCGAGTTCAAGGCCTCTCTGAACCGCTCGTGGATAAAGAACTACGAGGACATCCTGGATAACCTGGACACCCAGAAGTTCCAGGTGGTGGATGCCAGGCCCACGGGCAGGTTCAGAGGACTGGACCCTGAACCCCGAGACAGTGAGTAGCTTCTGAAGAAGTCTTTATGATGTTGATGCTGCTCTGGTTAGGTCTCCTTAACCACACAGCAGAACCAAACTGAAAGCAGTGGTGCAGAAATGATAGCTTCATCTGGTCTTCAGTTAGGTTTGAAGGCATTCTTAAATGAAAGTTAGATCAATTTCAGTCTTGCATGCTCCACTTTATCATTTGCTGTATCCTTAAAAATTGCTTTGATCCTGACAGCTTCATCAACATTCAGCTAATCACAAATTTATGTTATATTTTAAAGAAGACATCAATGAACATTTTCTTTTGTGCACATTTCTTCAAACAAAACAAATTCAAATTACGTTTTATCTAAATTCTTTGAAAAGATTTTCAGGTCATTACCACCAATTCTTATTTTGTCTCATTGTTATCTTGTTGTGTAGCACCCTGGGGTCTTCAGACTGGGGCCCCATGCTGAGTGCTGTGTGTGTCTTTGTTCTATTTACTGCAGCCTCTTAAGGATAAATCCACTGACAGTGACGGTAGTGATAAAGATAACTGAAGCACTAACATCTGTTTCTGTCACCACGCTCATGAAATGGTTACAAAATGACACTGACTGCCAGGATTTAAGGTGTGATTCATGCTTCATATGAATGAGACACTTCTTAAGAATTATTTCTAAAATAATACACAGTAGACTTTTCAAAAATCACAGTGTGATAAGTTACACATGTCAAGCTCTGCTATTTAACATGATTTTTTCATGCTGCTAAATGTGAGAAAATGAGTCGCTATAACTTCAGTGGCAAGCTTTTAAATTTAACCAACTAAACTATAAATGATATAATTCTTCATTGTCCATGTGGTGATTTTGTCATTTCAATGTCCCTGTTTGTAAGAAGAAATTGTTTGCATAAATCCAGTTATGTGTGTTTAAGTCTCTTTGATCAGAGACTGCTTCATTGATCAGAACAGGAGAAATGATATCACTGCAGTATTCAATAGTCTGTTTCTTTGTGAAGATGTATTGTGTGAATAATTCCGTTATTCAAACAGGAACTTGCAGGATGGGAGACATGATTGATTGTTAGATCTTCTGCACTAATTGCACTCTCTTTGAAGCATCATTCTATGAATATAAATGCTTTAGTCAACGTTGAATGTTGTTTAGTTTGATCCATACTTTTAGTCATTTATTCCAGAAATCTACTTTGTTAAATGTAGATATTTTCTAGATGGATCTCCACCGAATGTCTGCAATGAACGTCAACTGTTAAAAAGTCATGGAGTAGCTCTTGAGATTATTACCTTGTACTTTTCGTAAGTGTTTCTTAACAGCGGTAGTTTTATCAGTAGTTGAATAATGTTTTAATAATGTAACCATGCTTCTACTTGATTACAGATTTCTTCATTATGCTTTAGTTTTATTTTATTTCATAATGTCCAAAAAAGACAAATGGGATATTTAACAAACAAACGAACATACAGAAATGAAACAATCGGACCTCATGAAAAAAATAAAATAATAGTCCAAACAAGAGCATGCCATTGTGTGCTAGTTTGGGCTCAGTGTAGAACAGGCTCACTGTGGAAAAACCTTAATGTTCCACTTCCTTGTACGGAGGCTTTTTGCAGAGTTTGCTCTGGACAAACACACACAGTGATCTGGGCCTGAATCACTGAACAACACAAACACTCGATGAGAGGGAGCAGACAGGACATACTCACATAACCATGCATTTTACTGACCCATATGCTCACACTCACTGACACACACACAGACACACAGACACACAGACACACACACACACACACACACACACACACACACACACACACACACTGCTGGACAGCAGCAGACAGAGTGAATGGTCTATAGTTTATATACTGTCCATCCTTAGATATGTGGATCTTTGCAGATAGCAGTTAGACTAGAATGCAGTGATAAGACTCTAATAGTGTGTGTTATCTAAGTGAACACACCTCTCACACACACATGTGCCCGTATATTTGAATATTGTACTGCACACACACTTTAACTCCATCTGTTCAAGCTGCCTCAGCAGTGAACTCTGATCTCAGGCAAACTGATTGTTGCCATTGAACAGAGAAGTTTTCTGTGCTGTGTACAGTCCAGGGAAAAACAAGAAGGCCTCAAAATCCTGTTTTTACAAAAATAAAGTAATGCTTTTATAGGATTTATCAACTACATTTATCACTTTGGAGAAAAACTTTCAATTCTGTCTTGGCATCAAACCTCAATATTAAGCAAACATTTTCTTACATTCACAGTTTAGACACTTTACACTTTAACATATAATATGTTAAGACAATATTCAACATTTGAAAAGGTCCTTTCTGTCAGATGTTGAAAAGAAAGTTAAATCACTGAAAAAAAGTTTTATATTGATAAACAAGCTAACTGGTAAAAAATGTGTAAAAATATAAAACAATACTCAGCCATATAATCAGCAGATGACAGTGAATATACTGTCTGCCCCAAAAGGTTTGTGTTTCTCCCCCTCCTGCTTTTAAAGTTACTCTTCTGCAAATAAACATTTTTTGGTGGAAACATGAGGAAAAGGTAAAAACTGCTTCATAAGTCTGGTTTTTTAGTCCACATGGTCCTTCCTGTGGCCAGAAGACCACAGAGTTTACAGTTTTGTCAGTGATCAGAGTGATGCTTGGATGAAAGTGTGCATCTTTTTATCTTTCTTTGAAAGTGACACTGTCATCTTCATTCGCTGACTTTGCACAGTCTGTCGTTATCCAGCTCTACTCCTGCTGAGTAGCTGATACCGGGGTGCAGCTGGGATGATGTAACACATCTTGTGACCTGTGACCTCTTACTCTGTATGATGCATGCACATGGGAAAGTTAGTCGAATAATCTGATCTAAGATGTTCTGTGAGGGAGAAACTGTGGGGGCCACCACACACTGGTTGTGTTGGAGGTTGGGGGCTTTTGGTATCAGCATGAATGCTGAATGTTAATAATAGCACTGAAAATGACTTAATTCTGTTCATGTGTCCCAGTAAACCATGACAGCGGGACAGTGATCCAACGTGCACAATACCAGGACCCTCAAACTTAAGCACCAAAAAAGGAATTTATAAGGAGTTGATGAAGTCTACACCTGTGACTTTACCACAGTAACATGTCAATAAGTTCTCCACGAGAAAGGTTTAAAACACACTACTAGAACACAATGCACAAGACCTGTCCTGGTCCACACTAACTGACAGATCCCAGCAGTAAAGCAGGTACAAACACTAATCTTTATCATGATGAGAAACATAAAATTCTTGTTTTATTTGTGTTTTTAATTACTTTGGCTGATATGCAGGCAGAAGTTGGGTGGAGCTAGGCTGAAACAGCTTCAAACTGATAATATTAGGTGTGTTTGTCTTCGACTTTGACTGACAGTAGTAGTGCTTGTTTATATGCTCTCATTCAGCTAAACTGTCATTGCTCAGACAATCACAATCAGTATTGTTTTAAAGGATAGAAGCACTACATCAACAGCCTTCCATCCACAATTCATTATTTTTTTGTGGTGGGAGGATCAAACAACCTGTGAAAAACAGGTTGTTTTCACTACTTTGAACTCGTCCAACCTAATGGAAACTGCTAGGTCTAACTCTGCATTTACTGAACATTTACTCAAAGTTGGCTCTAATAATTAACCAGCTAATTAAAATGTCAAAGAAGTTCTCGGTGTGGCTGCATTTTGTTCAAACAGATGGCCTGAAAGTTGTGTGTGTGCACTTGGTAAACAGTAGTTAGCAAAGTACAGTCAACTTGGCAGATCATCTAAGTTCAGTAGGCTAGGTTGTCTGTGGTATATTCCTTAATAGTTCTTATGCTGGGATCATCTGTAATATAGTTCAAAAAAAGATGAATAACATCAGACAGTAAGTACAATTTAATTTGACAAAGATTTTCTTTAGTTGACTACAGTCTTAATCCAATCCACATAATAATAACAAAGGAGAATCAGATGCAACCAATCTAAGAGGAGAGTGAAGAATATGTGAAATAAGGCATAAGAAAAGGTTTAGTCAGACAGTTGGTGAAAGTCCCTGTGTGGGAGGATCGTGGCTACTTAGGATCTTTGATAAAATGCTGCATTGAGAACAGCTCGACTGGTGATACAGGATCTGCACCATAAACAGCAAACTGCTAAACAATGCTGGAGATAAATGAGTCAGAGTGAACTCAGAGGGCACTTATCAAATCTGATATTCTTTATTTGGCCACACATATCATTTACAATACCGTTAGAAAACATGCCTGTGTATAAGTGGTTGCTTTTAGGGGCAAAACAACCTTTTCAATGCATTTTATTGTCTTTCAGCTTGTTTTTGGTTTTCCAGCCTGCAACTCTTTCTTTTGATTTTAGTTCACTGTGACTGCTCACATTAGTGTGGCTTCCAGCAACAGCATGCAACTGTTTTTGATAAAACTTCCTCTGTACACTACCTGCCCAGCCCCAAACAGGAGACACACAACATTAGCGATTAGCTGGTAAACAGTGGGAGACTTTAAGCAGCTAAAGAGCTATGAATTTTTCTTACAAGGTGGTGAAGATCAAAGAAGAGTTACAGCAAATCAGAGGTAATATTCAACTTTTTGTTGGCATGAAATTGAAACCAAACCAGTGGGTAAATTAGACACTTAGCTTTCTTTCAACTTTTAATGTTAGTACTACTATCACAAAAATGCCAACTTGAATTACCATCTCTGAAAGTATCTACAAACCCCAGACCCTGTGTGGGACAGGACTGTTATATTCTACTATGTGTTTCTGTTGATCTGTCCATATCCTACAATTTTAAAGTAAATTGAGAGAACATGTTATCATAAAAAATATTCTACACATCTGTTCTTTTTGTGGTTGACAGACACAGAACCAGGCCACATCCCCGGCTCCATCAGCGTCCCCTTCCACTCCTTCTTGTCCTCTTCAGGTCACTTTCTGCCCAAGGAGCAGCTCCAGGGACTCTTCTGCCGGGCCGGCGTGGACCTCAGCCGCCCTATCTGCGTCTTGTGTGGCTCTGCTGTAACTGCGTGCCACGTGACGTTGGCGGCCCACGAGTGTGGCCACCCAGGAGTGTCGGTGTATGACGGAGGGTGGTCGGAGTGGTACACCCGTGCAGTGCCCGAACACGTCATATCGGAAGGCAGAGGGAAACATCTGTAACTGGATCAAACTGGGGCTGGATCACAAGAAACTCTTTACTTGTTGTTGGGGAAAGCATGCTAAAATTTAAAGGAGTTTGCCATTTTGGATCTTGTGTCTTCATGCTATGAGGCTACAGACAGTAATGGGTTAGATTAACTTTAACATAAAGACTGGAAACAGGAGGACACACGGACTCTTTCTCAGCCAGATGTTTAAGACTAGGCCCATCAGCACCTCTGAATTTTTCTAATGTACACACACTATATGCTTTGTTTGATCTGTGTAAACAGAATTGTTAAACAAGTCCACGATATCTGCTTCCAGTCTAAGCTAAGCTAAGTGTCTGCTACCTGTGTCTTCATATTTAGCATACCCAATGACAACTCGTCCTTTAATACATTACCAAGGACACTAAGCAAGACTCATTTAATCAGTCTTGAAGCTGAAGAAGGTTTGTATACAGCTAATGTTTGAATAAAACAGATGTACTTTGATTCACACAGAGTCTGGATTTTTTAACGTATCATTTACATGTACTCTTCAGTAAAATATGTCAGCACATTCATATAGGCTGTAAGACTGACAAAAAGGGCACAAATCTGTTCTGAGAGCAGAGTCTTGTTTGTCAGGTCGGTAGGAAATGCAGTTTGACCATTGGACTGAGCTGAATATTCAGGATGCTGATTAGAAGATCACGGACAGACTGGAGTGTTTGTTTTTCTTTTTAAATAAGATGTCCTCTAGTGACAAAGAAAAGAGTTTGTGTCCAATAGATAAATAAACTAACTGGGTCAAAGCATCTCCACAACAGCAGGTCTTGTATGCAGTGGTTAGTACCTATCAAACGTAGTCCATCAGAACAATCAGTGAGCTGGTGACAGGGTTATGGGCACTGCTCAAGATCCATTGATGGATTTCAGTAATGAAGGCTGGTCTGTGGTCTGATCCCTCTGAAGAACTACTGTATCTCAATTTGCTGAAAACCTAAATGCTGACTATGATAAAAAGGTGTCAGAACACAGCATCACAGCTTCTTGCATATGGAGCAGTAAAGCTACAGAAAGCTCATACTGACACCTCTCCAACTGGACCATGGAGCATTGGATGAAGATGGTCTGGTCTGAAGAACCGTCTTTACATCTTGTGGATGACCTGGTTCATCATTTGGAGAGGAGATGTCACCAGGATGCTCTGCAGAAGAAGCCTGAGGAAATTTGATTCTACAGACAATGTTCTGCTGCTAAACCATGAATGTGGATTCTGCATTGACAGATAGCAGCTATCTAGCCGTTGTCACAGATATCATACATTGTCATGGCAATTGCTTCCCCCACGTTCTGCCACTTGACAAAAATTGTTCAGGAATGTGTTGTGGAACATGATAAAGAGTTCAAGGTGTTGACTCTGCCTTCATATTCTCCAGATCTTAGTTCGATCACCCCACCTGGCAGCTTTCAGGACTTTAAAGATCTGCTGCTAACATCTTGGTGCCTGATACCACTGGACACCTTCAGAGGTCCAGGCCACAACAATTCAGAGCTTTTTTGACGACACAGGTGGCCCCTCAGCAATATTAAGTAGGTGGTTTTAATGATTTGGGTGATCAATGTATATGTTTGAACATATCTCAGAATCTGAATGGATCCTCCAAATTTTCGGTTACAATACACTATTTAAAATGTTAATCACTTGTATTTTTTTGTTAAATGTTTTTTGTATGTAATTCTTTACTCAACATTACTATCCAGAATTCTCTTTGTGTCTTTCTTAAAATTAAAGATATTTATTGTCCTAATATCTGAAACATAGTCTTATAGTACACACATTTGACACCAACATCATTGTGAAATATTATCAGTGTTCAAACTTAATTTGCGTAGGAAAAAAATAAAAATGTGTTTCTAAATGTATCTGCAATGTCAAGTGACTGGGACATCTGTGAGTTAAAAAGAAAAAGAAAAGGAAGTGAAAGGCTCAAAGTTTCCGCATTTCTCTTTTCATTTTAAGTGGTCCTTTGTTAGAGTAAAGTGATTCCCTATCAGTACGGCTGAAACATTCTGTTGTCTGAATGTTGTACAAGTCACACAAAGAGGAGTCAACCAAATTCATCTCTGCTGTTCCACGCTGAGGGAGTCGCCACATTTTTCTGGTCCTAACTGGTGAGTGTGTTGATCTGATAAAGAAATTATCTCTGTTATCTCACTGGAAACACAAGGTCCCCTGGCACAGTTTTTGGAGCTAGGTCACATGGGGACTACGCTTCAAAAAAAAATCTTTATTTTGTCCAGTTTTATTACTTGGTTTAAAAAGTGTATTTGCGCTTTTAATAAGTAATAAAATTGAGTGTTTCTTTTAACAAACAGAAGACATTTTCAGGACAGTTAGTAATGTGTAATGAACAATACTTAGTCAACATTATATTAGGGTCTTTGCAGTTTTTTAAGCACAACATCAAACTGTCTGATTTTCTGACCTTTGCGACAGTCATATGACAATGTTTTTAGCTTCCACTGGAGGGCAGCACAGTTTCAGATCAGCGTTTAACCACCTTTGACAGTACAGCCTCAGTATGAGCTCAGATGATAGTCTCGTCATTGGTGAATAAGACGGTTGGACTCTAAACATGCAGAGGTCACTAAGGCTGTTCAAACAGAGAAGTGAGAGCTGCTGTTACGAGAACAGAAGTTATTTCTTTCTGTGGGTTTACAAAAAGCTGAAGTTAAATGTCTTGTGTGAACTGAATGGGTGAGGTGATACTGGACAGCTTCTGTTTTTACCCGCCAGTGTGTTGTAGAATCAACATATAAAACTGACATATAATGGAGAATAAACCAAAATGACTGTTTCAAATGTAAGAGTGGACTTAGTTTTTCCACTAGCAATAGGAATGTTTAGCAGGTGTGTTCACTGTTGTTTTGCCACGCTTCTGACGTAAAGAAGATCACATGTGATGACCAATTAATGCAGAAAAGCGAGTAAAACCAAAGGTTCACTTCCATGTTTTTGCCTCAAGGCCTCCCTGTAAAACCACAACTTGTAGTTGGGCTTTTGTTTGGAGAAAACAAACAAGCTATGATAAAATGAGGTGCTGGTTGGCAGCTTTTGGTACTTTGTTGCCTTCAGCAAACTCTTGTTGATAAAACAATGTTGCTGTTCTTCTGTTTTTGTAAGGACAAGAAGAAAGATTTTATTTAATAAGCTTCAGAAGTTAGGGAAGTTAAATTTAGTTACCGCTGGACACCCATTTTTTCATGCTTTCAGTCTGTATGCTAGCTGCTTGCTGTCGCTTTATATTTATTGTACAGACACAGCAGCGATATCGGTTTTCTCATCTGAGTCTATGCAAGAAAGCAAATGTTTCCCACAAATGTTAAACTAGTCTTTTAAAATGGACTTTAAAAAAGACTGAAAGCTAATTTAATTTAATTTTGGCTTGTGATATACATAGAATTGTTGCCACAGACCGTTACGAAGGGCAGTCGGACTTTGCGCATGCGCGATTCATCCGCCGTCTGGCCGCGGAGCGATGTGGATCTCCTCCTTTATATACAGTCTATGGCAGCCCTATTCAATTAGCGGCCCGCGGGCCACATGCGGCCCGAAAGCAACCCTCGAGTGGCCCTAAAGCAACTACTGAGTGATTGGGCTGAGAAAAACAGAAAAAACATCTTTCAGTAACACTGACAAGTTCTTACAAAAATTCCAACATTATTGCAAACATTGAATGCAACACCTAGCAACTAACCCACAATGCATTGTGTTGAGGAGACGCGTTTGAAAAGTTAACATTAGCAGTTCTATAGAGGTGAAAATAGCATCATGTCTTTTTCTATCCTGAAACGACAAATCGGCGAGGAAAACCGTCGGTTTAATCCTGCGTGGACTGACAAGTATTTATTTATTTACCACCAAGTCCGAACGCCAAACCAATGCGTTTACTCTGCAACGAGTGCGTTTCAGCGCTGAAAGATTATAATGTCCGAAGACACCACGTTGGAAAAACATGCCGCATTTCGGACAAACTTTCCCGAGGGATGTCATGAGAGAGCGGCTATAATTTAGAGTTTGACTGCATCTTACAACCGGAGCTGTACTACAATGAAGCGGACCTGCACAGCTCAGGAAAGGGCCACGAAAAAGAGGCCGTTCACAGACTTAGAAACTGTGAAGGACTGCATGTTGGCTGTCGTGGATGAAGTTTTAACGGACGATAAAGTTTAGACGAGTGTGACATCTGCTATCAAACAGGTCTGACACGTCAAACATTCTCGCCACAGATGTCTTCGAGACATGGTAAGTGCAACAAAGCAGCGTGCTGTAGCAGACACTAAAGGTAGTTTTATGTATTTATGTGACTATTTTCTGGTCACTTATTAGAAGTTTAATATTTAAGAAAGACATTTTGTTTTGACAGTTATTTCACTTAGTTGCACTTTATTATGCACTTTGACGTCAGCTTTATTTCGTTTCAAAGGGATAGTAACTATCACTGTGCCTACTGTTTATTTTTTTTGATTATATGCACTGAACATGTGACTGTCTCAGATGAGACCAAATATGGACAGGGACAAACTCTGTTTTTTATTATTTCAAAAGAAGAATAATGTCTCAAGTTCTGAAAAGTTACTGTTAAACAAGTTACTTTTTAATGCACTTTGAGATGTGACCAAAACAAAAGATGGTGTTTCTAATCTACACTTAGTTTTTATGTTCATATGCACCTTAACCTGTGCTTATATTTACCTATCAAAATGTGTTGAAGTTGTGTTTGAAATGTAAAATTTAAAGAAGCAGTATTTCAGCACAGGTTTAGTTTAAGTACTGCTCTTCTATTGTGTTTATGTCCTTTTGGATGTGGCAATACGTTTATAAACATCCAGTGTGTTTGTTATCTGATCTGTTTGTGTTTATTTTAAATGGTTAACTTTGCTCACTGTCTGCTAAAAACATCCGGCCCAGCTCATGTTCTTAGTCTGAAAATCCGGCCCGAGTCAGTTTTTAAGTGAATAGCCCTGTTCTATGGTCTCCTCTGATCAGACAGTGGGATGCTGCTGGTTACTGGATTGACCGACTGTTCTTTGTGAAGGGGAGGAGCTCACAGCGCCACCTGCTGCTCGCTGAGGACAGTAACTGCAGAATGATCCGAGCTTTCGTGTCAGTGTCTCCAAAACGTCAGAAAAATGTCGCTAGATTTGTCACTAGTCGCTTTTGCCAAAAAAGTCGCCAGGAGGCTTTGGAAAGTCGCCAAGTTGGCAACACTGCTGAGAGCAGGTGAAGTTTGAAGCAGGCAAGTGGCTAACTGGTGGACTAGCAGGAAATAGCTGGTTGGATGTGCTAATGGCTGAGGTAGATCTAAACACTCTAGAGCGAACTGAGGTAGAAGGTGAATGAGCCAGCACTTTTGGGCAGCTTCACGGCGTGCCTGACACAAAACATTTTCTCTAAGCTGAGGGTCCATTGCCCCTTTCCAGGGGCCGTTCATGGAACAGGAAACGGAAGGCTGAGGTCACTGTCCAATCCAAAATGAGCAGAGTGCTGGAAGATATGCTGATGGGAGTTGACTGGAGGCTTCCTCTAATTCGAGGACCTCGCCGTCCCTTAGGAGTTAGGTTTATTGCCTGTCCGGTTCCCACGAAAGGAGACTCCCAGCCATACGCAGGTGAGTTGAATGGCCTTGATTTCTGCAGCTGAGTTTTATCACAGCAATCAGCACCAACGCAGACAGGTGATGCAGGACAGTGAGAGACCAAGGGAGACAGGCAGACAGATACAGAGGGGGACAGAGGGACAGGACAAGCAGGGAGAGAGAGAAAGGAGATGATATAAGAGGGAGAAGGAGAAAGAAGGGCAGGGGCTGGAGCAGGGATCAGAACACAGACGTTTGGTTCATGTGAATGTAAGGACTTTAATACGATTTCATCAGTGCGTCATAGCCTTAGTCACCGTTGTGTTGCCTCATTTGGCAGCATATAGTGACTTGACACATCAAAATGGAAAAACCTTGACACTTTCAAGATGAATTTGCAAATTAAGGAAGAATAGAGGCATGAAACTAAGGCTCTCTGAGTTATTGATGAGTCTACACAACGCTTTGCAGTTTTTAGTTCAATTTGTATCATCAAAATGAAGCAAAGGAAAAATGGGTTATCGCTATTATTTTTTTCAGGTACTTCAATTGAATAACTGTCTCTCTCTGTAATTTTTAATTGTTAATGTTGTTTTTTTGTTGTTTTTTAGAATTAGATTTTTGAACATTTAAAAAAAGAAAACCATCAGTTTTTTGCTTGTGGTTGGACTGTACCATTGGTGCTCGGGAGTCTCCAGCCAGTAATGGACCCTAGAACCTACCACAATATACAGTATGATATAAACTGAGACACAACCATGCAAGAAGTTATCAGCTACACCAAATGTTAGACATTCATAAAATGTAACATCCCTGTCTGTACCATCATTAGACCTTTTTATTTTTTTCATTTATTCATTAATCCATTTATTAGCATGTAGACTATATTTGGTTTTTATCATTACACACTTAAGCAAGTATTTGAAGGCTACAACTATGAAATCCTACCACTGCTTACATGGACAGACATGATGTGAACAAAGAAGCAAAGTGTAACATGAACAATGAGGCGTCTGTGTAGTACAGGGATTTAAGGTCTAGTTTTGGAAAGCACTTGACTATCATTTCACACTACATGTCATAGTAACACTCTGACACATATTTAGAGGAAATAATAAATTGAAACTCGGTTTCTGCTGTGCCTGGGGTTAAAGCGTAAGTTGAAACGAACAGCAGTAAAGAGGGAACAGAAAGAAGCTAAGCAGTTCAGCAATATAAAGAAATAGGGATTTCCACTGTGTTGTTTCAAACTTTTTGAAACACGACAGGCATGTCACGAAGGTAGTAGCACCATTAGGGGAAACCACATAACCACGTCTTACTCAGAAACCTTTCCTATACGTCACTTTTGATCCTGAGACAAGATAGCTGAAGGGAAACAGACATTTTCAGTCAAACCTGAATGATTCTACAAACATGTAAATGATCAGTCACGAAGAACTCAAACAATAAGGAACAAGCACAAGGGTGAAAGAGCCAGAACACTACTGGACAGGTAGGTTATTGTGTGGCTTAATTTTGATTAACAGCTGTTCTTCTGATGTAGATCAAGCATCTTTTTTCAGTATAAGGAATGAATGAGACTGTGGCGAGAAATGATGAAAAAACAGACATGATAACGATGTTGGAGAGGCTAATAACGATAAGCGGTTTTAGAGTGAGCACACATGTTCGCCGTACTCTAACCATGATAATGACATCAGCTGTGATGGTGACGAAACTGCAAGTTTTTTTTTTTTTTTACTACTGTTTTTAAGCGATTTCACTGGTTCTTACAGCTGCAGATGTTCCACTGAAATGACAAAGTTTGGGTGTTTAGGCAGTTTTTGTGGTTGGTAAACCTGCCATTAAAGCAAGCATACAATTTTAGAAACTTTTTTAATGAATGTGTATTAGGTGCTGACAATAACCTTATGTTACTGCAGGGAGAATGTTTGCTCAAATGGCTTTTGAAAACTCATACAGAGTTATTACACACTCTAACTGATATTTGACCAGCAAAATATTTAGATCAGATTAATATAATAATACAGCATATGAAACACCTTTTGTTGTGCTGACAAGAAGAGCTTCAGGAATTGTAGGGGGAAATATTTAAGCTGAAACATAATTATAATAACTCGTTAGCTGGAATCTATACAAGTTAGGGACTGAAATGTGAACACAGATACAGTGGAGCCACTAAACTTAAATCTATATACATTCATTAGACTAACAACATTTATTTAAACTAACAGCACAATAACAACTAACTGTGACGTAACAATAACACACATTTAAACAAACAACAATACAAAACAAGCAATGTGGCGAATGAGAGTGAGGGAAAAGGGAAAGAAGAGAACAGGATATTACAACATTGGGGTCAATATTAGGGATTAAATCCAGTGTAAGGGATGAATAGACCACACCTGGAAGCAGCTGCTAATTTGATGGTAGGCTAATTTTGAATTCTAGGAATTTGTGTTTTGGGGAAAAAAAGAGAATTGAGAAAGTTTCACCAAGTTTCAGTGACTGGAAGTTACTTGTATGAATGCTGTGATGCTGCGGTGGTGCAGCTGATGGATTGTCTGCATTTAAGAATTTAGGAAGGATTTAGGTCGGACTCTTGGGAAGTAAGACTCTGGAAAACTCTTAGAAAGGTTGACTTGGTAGTTTAAGGTGTGGTCTTTAAAAAGGCAGTATTAACCCTGGACCAACTTCCTGATGAGGACTGATGTCCAGATGTCCCTCACAGAGTTACGCTGTCAGATAGTTTTTGTGGTCCATGTAATTTCAAAATAGTACAATATGGTGACACATCGTTTACATGTGTGCACTCCTGATAGACAGCTAATCAGAACAAGACAAAATACACCCATATGACATGAATCATTGTTAAGCCTCCAGTTTATGATGTGAACTTGCAAATGAACAACAGATTTAAAAAAGAGGGCATGGTGTAATGATAATTCTAATGATGTTATGAAAATCACTGTTCATAGTTCAAAGTTCTGATGTTTCATTGTGGCATTGTTGGCATGAATGACATCCTTTTGAAGTTGCCATCAAGATTCTGACCCCCACTTTCTGCAGGGTCAGAGGTCGGTCAGAGTGTTTCTAGCAGGATTTGTTCCCTCGTAGGCCTGATACTTACTGGAGGTTTGAGCAAGTCAGTCAGTCAGTCAGTTGCATCTGATGGTATCAGTGACATGAATTAAGTTCTTTATCCAGCTCCCTGTCCAACATTGCAGTCAGAGGTTCTTTGCCTTCCAGACCAGTGTCGTCTTCTAAAACCTTCCTTAATGTTGTCCTAGGCCTGCCAACCCTTTTGACAGCATCAGGTTTCCATAGCAGCACTCGACCAGCTGCTTCACTGTGTCTCACCACATGTCCATCCAGGGCTGGTCTACGTTGCCAAATGATAGTTGACCAGCGTGGATGTGGACCATACAGTGACTTGTTGGTGAGGTGCGATTTCCAGGAGATGTTTTGTACCATCTGTAGCATTCTGGTATAAATCCCATCAATTCTTTTTAAGAGAGTCTTCGTTATTGACCAGTCTCTTGGCTAAACAAGGCCCAATATGCATCCTGGATGTCTGGAGGTGTGTGCTGTGGAATCTTCTGAAGGTCTGCTTTCTTGTGGCCTCCTCCTAAATAACACAAACTTCACACCATCCTGACAGATCTGGAAGGTGTCTTCCTTTAAGACTGCATATCTGGTATGGTCCCTTAGCATCACTGTTCCATTGATCACAGTTGATCCTGTCTACAGTTTGTGATTGTAAATGGATAAAATTTGCTCTTTTTCTGTCTTGAAGTTTAATATGGTTTATTGATCCTGCATTATTAATATTGGCCAATATACAGGTAAAAAGCACTTTGAGATGACTTTTCCAAATGGAAAATTTCAGCCCAGTAAACAGTTAAAAATATCTACTGTCTTTTTACAAAAAAATTTATGAAGTTGCACACAAAGATTTCATAGAAAAAAGGAAGGAATGAGAAGCTCAGAAACAGTTAAGAAGAGAGCGACTAAGAATAAGGGGAAAGCCCGCTTGAAAATGAGAGATGTGGTGTATGTGGGAAGATGACAGGAAGTGGAAGAAGCGAGAGATAAAAAGCAGACGGTGTGGAGGAGTAACAAGAGATAAAGAAGGGGCCCACACTTAATTTAAAGGTCAATGAAATGGTTTCATTATTTTTTACATTATTGCCAAATAAACTAAAGTTTACAGTCTGTGTGGCTGTGCTTTGACACTCAAACACTCACAACCTGCTGGTAGTTCGTACCTTTATTCTACTGATCAGTGCTGCTCTCTCAGGTTAAGCTGTTCACTCCTACATGCTACATCCTGCTGTTGTGCCTCATGATAATTTCTACCACGCTCAACCCATCCAGTTACGGAAAATAGCTATGGCTTTATAACCAAACCAACACAATCATTGGATTCCAGTTAATAAAACTAGTGTGGTCCTGCAGTTTACTGTAGAGCCATGTACCAAACAGATCCCTCTGTGATGTCTCTGACTGATCGTTTTTCAGGGAATCACTTGTGATAAATGGGATCTTTTCCCAAACACTGGCAACTATTCTGTCCTTAGCCTTCCAGAGCTACAGAGACATGCACTGACAATGTAAAGGGATCTTAAATATCTACATGTACACTCCCTCTGATTAACTGAATAGCTGCCAAAGCTTACTTTCATGTACCCACATCTAACCTCAGTCAACTCAGCTGGTGACATGTTGGTGGTGTTTGTACTGAAATCAGCCCTGCAGGATACCAAGCAGCTCCATTGGTGGCACTGTGTCACTTCGGTTAGTGATGAGACAAAAAATATGATCCTGGACGCACAATTTAAGCTATAGATTCAGAAAACTTTATAGTTCTGAGTTTTAAGGCTCATCAGATGCCACAATACTACATAGTGGTTTATAATACTCTGCAGTGCCTTGTAAGATGATGATGTGCTGCATTATGACAAAAAATGAGCCAAATTCACATGAATGATGAACATCGTTACTTCATTTGCACCTGTCAGTTTGAATGGAGCCTAAGTCTGGTGATCTGATTAACCTAAAAATGGTCATTGAGACTCTATAATGATCACCCTCTGCACAGGACTATTATGAGAGAAACCTGTTGTCGCAGCTGTTAGTATTAATGCGTCTAAATGCTAGAAGGTCTGAGAGTAAAAAGAAAAGAAGCTCATTTTCTGCCGTTTAGAGGTTGGAACCTCAGAAGCCTCTGCACCAGTATTGTCAAGAAAAAATGCAGCACAAGAAAAGATGAAAACACTTACTGCATAGTAAATGAGCTGGCGGTTTTTTTATGATTGGAAACAAAAGTTGCTTTCTGGGAAGGGGCTCGGAAGTGGTTTGTGTGTGTGTTTAGTGTGTGTGTGTGTGTAGTTTGTGGTTGAATTTGTGTCTCGCTGAAGCAGAGAGGAAAGAGAGGAAGAAAGGAAGGAGAGAGAGATAGAGAAGAAAAAAGAGTCAGCTTTTTCGTATTACTGTTAGACCACATTAGGGAAAGTCCAAAATGTCAGAAGAAGATAGATCTAAACAGGACATAAACATACCTCAGTGTAAAAGGTTAGGTGAAGGTAGACTGCAGGACCTGACATATTGAGACTAGACAGAGTTGTTGATTTGATAATGTGACCATTAGTGCTGCTCACCCAGCAGGTTGTTTTTCATCATGTGACTAGTGTTCATTGCTGAAGCTATTCATTTGGAAAGTCAGTGGACTGTCCAGCATGTCTTTGAATCATGTTATCAGTCTCATGACATCAGATGTGATTCAAAAGAAGTTGAGTCTTATGAAATTAAAAGCTTGATAGACTCAGTTGTCAGAAGCAGTGCAGACCAGAGGTTCACAGCATTTCTGTGTTTAAGGACCAGACAGCAGGTATCATATCTGTGATGGACCAGTTGGGGAGTACTTCACTACACACCTGATGTCAATCTACTACTCATGTCATGTTAAGATGTATGAAACCTGGAAAAAGCATATCTTAACCTTAACTACTGACAAAGACATGAAAATCAAAACGGAACTCACCATTATTGTGAGCTTTGAGCCAGTTTCCTGGAGACAAAGATGCCGTATCAATGTTTATGTGAGTGTTGGTGGCCGTCAGAGCTCCAGCCGCAAAAAAGTACGGGGATGGGAATGTCTTCAGTGTCTTTGTTGAGAAATGTGAGTATTCTCATTAACTTTAACCAAGAAGGATGCAGTAGATTTAAATTTGTAAATATAATCTTTAGTTCTCCATCTTTTAATAACTCCAGTAGTTTTTCCTTTTGTGCAGATGATGGAAACAGTAGAAATAAAACAATTGCCTCACATCCATTGCAGAGAGGAAATAACTCTCATACTCTACTGACAGCAAGCTAACTACCTTGCCAACTTTTGACTCAGATTTGACCTTACCAGTAAAATGTTTCCTTGTCTGAAAAAAATCTAAAAATTCAGCAAAAAAATCCCCCAATTTTCTGAAAATTTGCAAAACATTCAGGAAGAAAATTCCAACAATTCCTTAAAAGTTTCCCTTAAAAGTTTTATTTTAAAAAAATCCCCCAAATTTGGCAGAAAATTCTTGTAAATATTTTCAAAAAATGAATAAAAATCTTCCAAAAAAATCCTAAAAATATCAAAAGTGATTCCATATATATCAGTAAAACTTCTAATATATATTTTAAGAACAGTCTTATTAAACGACCTCCGACCCAGTACAGGTTTGAGGCACCACTGACGTAGACTTCTTCTACAGCAGACAGAGCACAGATGTGATAATGATGGCTGCATCCCACTGGGTGGTCCTGGGTTGTGGTCATATTAAGCTATCTTTCACTGCAGGAAATTGTGTGCTGTTTTAGGGCAACCTGAACCTTTGTACATGTTGTTTCTGCAAGAACCGACCCTGTAGAACCACTTTCAGGGTTCTTATTAGGGAAGATAAAAATACCTAGTGATGGGAATGTACTTAGTGATCTGCATAGCCCTGAAAAACTGCTGGGCACCTCTGAGTGTCGTTAAACTCAGACAAGACAAATGCTGGCTAGTTAAACTCAAAAAGGACTTCAAGTGGCATGCTTCTGCACTCTTGATATCTTCATCAAATAGAAGTCCTCTGCACTCTAAAATCTCTTTTAACAATGTAAAATTCACTATACAGACTGACATAACAAACCCTCCATTGGTCTTTTTGCTACACGCTCATAGAACTGGCATTACATCCAGTAAATGCTTTTTTTGTTGTTCTGCACTTGAGTTATTGATGTGGTTCAAGCTGTTGGATCCTTTATCACAATGGAAACAAAAAAAGACTGAAAGGGTTGATTATGGGACCGTTTCTATAAATATTCTGTAAAATGATTACAACTGAAAGCTACTTATAATTATTTTTTGCTTGGGAAGGATTCTGAGTGAAACGTTAAATTCTATAAATGCTTAAAAAACAGTGCTTCAGTGCTTTCTGTCTTATTCCTGGATATACATGTCATTTTTCTACAAAAGGGAAGGAAACAATGCAGTTCCACAATGTCTTACAGCAGCAAAATTCTGAGTAATGCACCATTTACAGCAGAACTGTGACACCAACCATCTGTTGTCGAATGATTACACAAGTACAGTTGCAATCTCACTCTCTTATCACCGGCGCTTTAGTCATCAATTATCCTTTATATCTCTCATTGACCTCCAGGTATTGTCCATTAATGTCATGTTTATGTCATTTTTTGGACTATTTAACAGCAGCCCTGCTGTAGAGCATGCTGGATCACTGCCATGACTTACTGCAATGCTTAGGAAGGAACTGAGTTGATGAAATCTGCTCCACCTCTACTTTTCCTGCTTTGGCGAGTCAAAATGTCTGGTGTGGAAACGTTCCAAGAGCACATGAGTAAGTCCATTTAAAACATTAGCATTTAGCATTCAGCTTCAGAGCTCTGATAGACAGCTATCAAAGGGGAAGATTTTATTTTTGAAATGGCATCAATGGAGCACTTAAACATTTACACTTCCAATAAGTCTCTTTTTTTCTTAAAGGCTGGCCAAATTCAGCAATATCCTGGATTTTAGTACCTAATTTTATTCAACTATGAAAAAAATAATGCAGTCTGATAGTGTCGTTTGCTGAAACATTTCATGTCTGGTAAATGTTCAACAACATAAACCCAGTTTGCTGGAATTGCTAAAATGATGTTACAGTGCTATTCTCAGAATCACTCCTCATTACTATTAAATAATACATTATTAGCATTTATTAGACTTTTTCAAGAACTTGGGATAAATATACAAATACTTGTCCAAATTCTTGACCGGGCATGTCAGTCAGAAAGAGGGATTTAGCTAATGACATCATATGACTTGTTAAAAAAAAGAGTTGACTCTATATATTAATGTACATCATGAGAGAAACTGACTGTTTATTATTGTGATATGACAGGAAACCTCAAACGATACTTTGATCAAGAGCGTAACAGCTGTTTTTCATAAAACTGTACTTCACCTTATTTGTCAGACAAAAATTCTGTTTTTCTGATCAGATAAGTTTCACTGAAACCAACCCAACTTACAGCAGACAGACTCTGAACAATGGTTACAAAACTGTGAATACAGCTAAGTAGTTTTTAATCAGCTATAGCACAGCAATAGCTTGGGCAGTCTACTACACAGTGCTGTGAACAGATTATTTATGACTAGATCAGGCAGACTGCTCCTAATGAACATGAATATTTAGCAACAGTAATGAAATACATTTGTTTGATAGCTGTAGATGGGCACACCATTGTTATGTGCATAGTCCAGGGAACAAAAGAGGAACATCAGCAGATATAAGCATCCCATCACATCCCTGCACTAAGCACCATCTGTAAAATCAAATTCAATTCAACACAACAGCTCAACACGCCCAGCTGAGCGTCACTTTGTTGGAGTTCTCCTTGGAGAATGGAAAGGTGGCCTCTCTGTGACTGAGTGTTGTAGAGGGGAAAACTCTGACTGGTGTTTGTGCTTATGCTCTGAACATTAGTTCAGAGTATTCAGCCTCCCTGGAGGCTCTGGGTGGTTCCTGGAAGGAGTGCTGGCTAGGGACTCCGTAGATCTCCTAGGTGACTTCAACGCTCATGTTTGCAGTGACGGAGAAACCTGAAGGAAGTGACTGGGAGGAACGGCCTGCTCCATCTCACCCTGAGCAATGCTTTGTTATTGGACTTCCAGTGTATGCTTTCTCTTTTTTCCTACATTTCTCTCAAGTTTAAGAAGATCCCCTTTGTCACAATGCAAGCCAGTCATAGCTTGGCCATAACAAACGCTGTGTTTGAGCATAAGGCAGAAGTGTACCTGGTACCAGAGCACCTTCAGCCAAAGGTTGGTGATCGACTTCTTAGTCGTGTCATCAGACCGTATGTCTCGGACCTTCGGGTGAAGAGAGGAGTGGAGCTCTTAACTGATCACCACCTGGTGGTGAGTTGGATCTGATGGTGGGGAAGGCTGCTGGACAGACCTGGTAAACCCAACGTATAGCGAGGGTGAGCTGGGGATGTCTGGCGGAGGCCCCTGTCCGTAAGGTTTTCAATTCCTTGATCCGGATGAGTTCTCCTGCATTCCGGGGAAGGTTGGGGCCATAGAATCAGACGTGTTCAAAGCCTCTGTTGCAGAAGCAGCTGTTAGGAGCTGCAGCCAGAAGGTCAGTGGTGAGTGTCACGGTGGCAAGCCAAAAAGGAAGCTGTCAGACTGAAGAAGGAGGCTTTTGGGCCCTGATTGGCTAGAATAGAATAGAATAGAATAGAACAGAATAGAGTTTATTGCCATTTGCACAGGTACATCACAGTACAGGTACATTGGAATTCCTGTACGTGACTCCGAGTCGAAAAGAAATTTAGCAACAATTAAAATAACAAGAACCCTGAGATAAATCACACTAAAGCACATTATCAGTGCAAATATTAGCATAAATAGATAAACAATAAACACAACAATCAATAAAATACTTGTTTGCAAAGATACTTATTGCACATCATGAGGGTATTGCACATTTGTCCATTATAATGTGTGTGATGTCACCATATTTTGATGTTATGCCGTGTTATAGCACTTCCCCTCCCTGGAAACAGCTGTTATGAAAACGCTGTACGGACTCTGATGCTCACTGGTCTGCTGTGTCTCAGACCGTAGTCCGAGTTCCCCCACCAGAACAGGCCATGAGCTGGATGGAGGTTGTCCTTCAGAATGTTCTGCGCTTTCCGCCGGTTGCCGAGGTAGTTAAGAACCTACTCGGTGCCAAGTACAAGTGTCTTTAGATCAATGCAAAGGTGGCCGTTTATTATCGTTTGACCAAGCTGGTGAGCAGCTAAAGACAAAAATTTATTTCTTTTCCAGAAAAACATTATGTTTTTCAAAATAACGTGGAAAGATACTTACTGAAGCAGTTTTTTCATCAGTACAGGACGTTTTTACATCCATGGCTCTGCTAGCAGGCCTTGGATGCTGTTTGTCAGTCTTTATTAGTACTGATGCTAACAATAATACTGAGGTTGAGTGGTCCTCCCTCTCTGTAAGGACTAACATCATTGGGTTTTACTTATTCATAAGGCTCTTGCTACTGTTTTACCCCAACACATTACACACGGATGTTTTTTATTGCAAGTCCTCATTGAACACACTCTAATAACCACATTTTGCTGCAGGTGCCAGGTATTTTTACTGAATTTGGGAAGTCCAGTTTCACTCATTGTGCACCTGCAGACAGGAAAAACTTGCAGAACAATTTAAAGCTTGTTTATTTCACTGCTGTTTTTGTTTGACCTGACTGACTTTGTCTTAAAGCTTAACTGCTCTGTTTATTATTTATGGTTTTATTATTGTACTCATTTACCATTTTTTAAATCAGGTTTCTTACTGGTATTCCTACATTTTCTGCCTAATTGTATTCTTGCTCTGGAACACTGTAAAAGAGGCCTCGACCTCACTGTTACTCCGAGTTTAAATAGAGATGGATTGATTGAATGAATGATACGAGCAGTTACGGCAGAGTGACCGGAATCTTTCAGAGGATCTGTTCAGTTCTGGTTCCCTTTTCTTCCCTTTTTATAATCAAATGAGAACATGTTTATTTATAGCATTCATAGCCAGATTATTGATACATTTGCTCGTTTCATTAATTCCACACAACTGAAAATGTACACTTCAGTTTTTAACATCCATCATTCTGATGATAACTTGACATTTATATTGACTGAGGTAATGATCGGAATCTAATTATTGCTGCTTTTAGAACTGTGGGTGTCGTTAGCAGGAAGTACACCTGTCAGATTAACGGAACATTTGGTTTCTCAGAAAAACACTCTGACCTTTATTAACTCTCATAAACAGGTGACCGGAGAGACAACAAGTAAGTGGGCTTTCCCCTGTCAACCGAAATGGAAAAAAATAATACTGTGCAAAAGTTTTACCTGTTAAAATAAAGTGAGCTCGCTTTACCTCAAATGCATTTAGTTTAACAAATAATCATTTAAAAAGCTTAAGTTAAAACTAAATTTGTCACAATCACCCACACAGTACACTTGCACACAATTTCTTTCCATCACTTTGCAGGCAGGTTGGTCTGAACATTTTGGAGAATTCATCACAGTCTGTAGACTTTTGGCTGAAGCTGGTCTTTTTGAGACTTGTATGTTTGAAATTGCTGTCGAGCTGCAAATTTAAGTTAGATACCCCCCGAATGTGTTGTGTAATTGATAAGAATTAAAACATTTTGAGGCATAAAGCTTTTGCACTTAGTATGCAGTAGATATAAATGCTGTTTGCAAACTGCAAAAAAGCATAAGAGGGCAGCACAGTGGTGCAATGTTTAACACTGAATCTCTGAGTTGACTTGGTTCTTTCTTTGTGGACTTTGCATATTTTCCCTTTGTGGATTTTCATGCATAGATGAACTAATCATTTTTAAATGGCTGCAGGTGTGAGCGATGGTTGTCTGTCTGTGCTGGACTGGTGAAATGATCACTGGGATAGACCTCTCATGACCCTCATGACCCTCAGGACAGGATAAGCAGGCATAGAAAATGGATAGAGGAAAGAAAATGTGGCTTTAACATGTTTTTACACAGTTAAACTGTGTGAAAAGATTTTTCAAAAGTGAAAATTTTTCAAAAGTGAAAGTTGTAAATGGGGCTAGTGGGTTGTGATAACCACATGCCACAAAATCCTACCTGAAACACACACACACACATTTATTTTTCATCCTGTTTTTGAGTTTAAATGTCAGTGTGCTTCTGAAGCAAAGCAGCCACTGTTCAGTACATACCAGTTGATCAGTTTGCCACAAACGGCAAGTATGGGTAAAGAAAAGAGCACATAGCAAAAACACATTAAATGACAGACTGTGTTTCTGTGTCTGTAGAGTTGCACCGGGTCCATACATAAAAGAAATTGGGGAAATGACGGACTGTAGTGAAGTAAAGGTGCATAAATAATAAAAACACTGAACTAGCCAGTATGCACCGGTGTGGGTTTTTTGTTCGTTTCTCTTGAACTGTGTCAACTACTAGATACAAAGATAGGATCAAAAGAGGTCTGAGTATAAAATACATCCTTATTTGTCTGTAGAAGAACTAATGTAGAATGCACTAAAATGTTAATAGATATCATCTCAAACACTCAAAGGTGAGAATTTTCACACATTCAGATGTTTGTCAGGAAGGGGGTTGGATTCAAATCGAGAGTGGACTTAGAAGATCCGTCCTGATTCGTGGTTGAATTTCTAAGTAGTGACTTTCAGAGATCTCAAACAACGTCTTCTGTCTTATCTGCTCTCGGGGCGTTACTTAATGTATGACAGCAAAACTTTATGTCTGGTGTTTTTCCACAGAGCATCAGATGGAATCAAGTCAGCATTAGAGGCAGATCCTGGGCAGCTTTAACAGGTAAGACACCGATGATCATATTTTATGCTTCTTTATAAGATCAGGTTGTTTAATGTTCAGTAAGTAAGAGGAGCTGAATCACATATCGTTCCATGTCATCAGGGGGTAAAACAGAGGCAGCAGGTAGGATGCTGCCAATTGTGGGGATTCTTTTAATTTATTCTTTGTGAGAAAATGGTGTTTTGACATTATTGAAAATGTTTCAGTGCACCCACATCTAATGAAATGTGCTGTGATTTGGTAACAGTTTGATTATTCATGTGTTATTGTTGTGCTTGTTTTTGAGATGGATCACATTATACTGACATTAGCTGCAATGTTATCGATTCAAAGTCATAATTTTATTTGTGTAAAAATATAAAAGATGCAAGAGTACAGGTGACAAAGCAAGATGATATTCTTTATTTATCATCTAATTCACTCTAACTCAGTCATTACAACCAGAGTATTCCACTTGCAATTTTTTCATGAGCCAATACTGAATTAAAATAATTATGGTTACATATATTATATGCACAGATAACTTGTTCTATTTCTGGCAACAAAGAGCCAAAATGAACAAATTAACTTGTATCTGCAAATGCATTTCCTACAATGTAAGACCATGAGTCAGAAACTGACCTGGAATATTTACAACCACATCATTATGTTTTCCAGCTGTAACGTCGCAGCTAAGCGTGGTCCCTAATGGCTTGTCAGAGGTTATATCAAACCTAATGCTTTAGCTGCACTCATAACATATTAAAAGTTAAAAATCAACTGTGCACAGGACATACTGTACAGCAGCTCTTGATTTACAACTCCACAGTTCTGTTGGTTCCTTGTCATTCCCAGATTACTGTGTTTTAATTGGCTGTGGTGATGTGATTGCAGATTTGTTAGAGAATGTGTGCTACTTAAGCACAACATCAGCAATTGCTGATGTTGTGCTAATAAAACATTGGGCCAGGGTACATTACTCCAGCGTAGGATGGACTGGTTGACTTTTGGCTTTGGGCAAATTAATGAAGCTGCAGTTTCCAGTCTGCTGTGCTTATCGAGAAATTGGAGGTGACGGGATACATATCAAAAGGGTTAATTTCTATTTTTCAGTAGTGGGTTGTGTGAGTGGCTGCACAGTGGTGTAGTGGTTAGCACTTTCGCCTTGCAGCTAGAAGATCCCCAGTTTGTCTCCCGACTTTCCCGGGATCTTTCTGCATGGAGTTTGCATGTTCTCCCTGTGCATGTGTGGGTTTTCTCCGGGTACTCCGGCTTCCTCCCACAGTCCAAAAATATGCTGAGGTTAATTGATCATTCTAAATTGTCCGTAGGTGTGAATGTGAGAGTGATTGTTTGTCTCTGTATGTAGCCCTGTGACAGACTGGTGACCTGTCTAGGGTGTCCCCTGCCTTCACCTAAGTCAGCTGGGATAGACTCCAGCCCCTCTGCGACCCTAATGAGCATTAAGTGCTGTACAGATAATGGATGGATGGGTTGTGTGAGTTATTTATCCATAACCAGTTTATTACCTACAGTAGTTTGGAGAAGCAGACAGAAGGACCACAATGCAAACATTCCTGGATAAATCTCAAAGGACTGTGGGGGTTTGGCAGACAGTGAAATGTAACGGATTCAGTTTCCTGTTGGAAAGTACTGTCTTTGAAGTTAAAGTGGTGAATACAGTCAAGCCCGAAGTTATTCATACCCCTAGCAAATTTTGACTTAAAGTTACTTTTTTTCAACCAGCAAGTTTGTTTTTTTTTGGTTGGAAATGACACAGATGTTTCCCAAAAGATAATGAGATGATGTACAAGAGGTATCATTGTGGAAAAACTAATTTCTCAGCTTCTATTCAAGTCAAAATTTACTAGGGGTATGAATAATTATGAGCTTCACTGTATATTCCAAGTATAACATATCTCTAAAGTGATCTAGTTTTTTTCTATCTTTTTAAGTACCTAAAATATGTTACATTCTGTTGACTCCAACCACATCAGTTCATCACTGAGCTTCAATGCTGCTACATCTATACATGCCTCCAAACTGGGGGTCCACTCATCGCCAGCTACTGTAGATAATATCTTGCACATTCCCACTTTAAAAACAATGAACTAACTAACCTTTTAAAGGGATCATATTGCACAATTCTTTGGTTTGTTTTTGGTCATATTTTCATGTCCTCAGTGTGTTGAGAGGCAAACGAAATGTAGTTGAGAACCATCCCGTTGTTTGCTCTTTATTTCTGATTGCCTTAGATCAGAAAGTGTGTCTCTTGACCAGTCATTCACTTTGCAGCCTGTTGTGACGTCACAACAAGCTTAAACAAAGGGTTAGCAGTAAGTAGAGGATTAAGAGTAAAATTCTTAACAGCTTAGGAAGCTTAGATTCTTTTCATTATATATATATGGAAGTCAACTTCAAAGTTCAACCTTTCTGACTTCCAGTAGTCAAACTTGTCACTGCAATAGTCAGTGATGCTACCTACAGCCGTGAAGGAACAGGTTTAAAGAAAATATTCAGAGAGCAACAATCACTACTTTTCACCTGGTGTTTCTCTATGATAGTCTTTAAATTTTGTAGCTTTTGAACAAGATGATGGATTCCAACTGGAACAGTCAATAAAATAAATGATAAAATACACAATCAAGAACATAAAATAACATGTGGCACTGATGTTGACTTTTAAAATCTTACTGAATCAGGATTTTCTACCAGCACACATAAACAGGTGGAACCACAGCAGATGAGCCAGGATCTGAAACAATTCTCTTTCTGTTGTTTTCGGTCACCTGTTGCTGTCACACCTGATACTTGCTGTATTTGTGATCAGGGGTGTTTAAGTGTGACGCTTGATGCAGAAATATACTGTGACAAAAAGGACAAAGTGATGAGGAGGAGCAACATAAAGTGTGTCGTCTTTTTGCCACGTGACAAATGTGGTATGTTTTTATTTGCACAGGATGAGAAGAAGAGGGTCGTGAGAAACAAGCACATCAAACTTCTGAATCTCCCAGTCACCTATCTTTAGATACCAACTGGCCTGATGGTTTGAGATGAGTAGTGATGACAGGATAAGTGGAGATGGATAAGACAACTCCTCTCCTGTTTGTTCTGCTGCACCTTCTTCAAGTCTGTACCATCAGAAGTCATGACTGTCCCAGCCTTCCAGTCAAGAGTTAGTGATTTTGGTTAATTCCTAAAATGATGATGAGAGGTGAAATGATGAAAACTTTCTTGTGTCACCTGTTTCATGTCATCTCATCTCTCTGCTTTCTCATAGACCTTACTTGTTACAATGACTACAAGCGGAACATCACCTGTGAGTGGAACAGCACAAACGTGCCTGATGACGGAAACACTGTCTGCAAAATACATGCTGAATGGAAGGGGACTTATTCTTCTCTCAGGTAATGACAGCAGGCACACACAGACAAACTAGACAGTTATGTATGACATCATCCATCCATCCATCCATTATCTATATACCACTACAACCTCTGTAGGGTCGCGGGTGGCTGGAGTATATCCCAGCTAACTTAGGGGGAAGGCAGAGCACAACCTGGACAGATCGCCAGTTTATCACAGGGCTACACATAGAGAGGCACAATGAAGCACACTTAAAGTAAAATCATTTCTTTTTGTGCCCATTTTTATATTTATTTTGGTTACAGCAAATACAGTGGCATATATATATATATGTATATATATATATATATATATATATATATATATATATATATATTTTTTTTTTTTTTTTTTTTTTTTTTTTTTATAAACTTATGGCCCACCCTTTAGATATATATATATATATATATATATATATATATATATATATATATATATATATATATATATATATATATATATATATATATATATATATATATATATATATATATATATATATATATATACATTATGCTGAAAATGGACTGGTACCTGTATAGAAAAGAAAACTAACTGCAGCTGTCCATTTTTTGAAGTGATGGAATTAAGTCCATCACTTCAAAAATGGAGCGTAATGATATAGGACAGTTTAGAAAAGGAAAAAATAGTCAAAAGAGTGGATAACATATGAAGTTATCTATTTGTAACTAAAATAAAAAATAACTTACAGATGGATAGAAGCAGATCTTGAGAAAACAAATAAAGACATAAAATCAGCATCCCGTTGAGTTAATTACATTGAGGGATTTAGGTATATCTGTTTGCACCTCTTGTGTTCTGTCACTCAACTGTAATCTGTAATCAACTGTGTTCACAAAATCAGAATATAAGAAGGAAACAACAGAAAAGAAAAATAAAGTAAATTGCACTTGTATGTAAACTCACTGGACTTTCTGTGATTGTACAAAATCATGAAATTATTACAAGTATGAAAAAAATAAAATAAACATGTTTTCCTCACTTCAAACTGCAGGGCGTCCTGTAACCTCGAGCCTCTTGATGTCTCCAGACCAGCCCGGAAGTCTTGCTCTCTGATCTTTTCAGAGTCATCACATGCCTACAAGGTGAATGTGTACCCAAATCTTCATCTCCTTCACCTCCTTCTCCACCTTCTCCTTCTCCTTGTCATTGTTATAGTCCCTGATTCAAAAGAATGTTTCATATCTCCAAATATCAAATTAGAGAAAAAAATTAATCACTGGATGTTTAACTGGTAGCTAAATGGCTTTCTTGCTGAGAGTTAGATGAGAAGATTGATACCACGCTTTTGCCTGTAGGCTTAACAAAATTTAAAATACATATAAATATCATATCTTATGTTACATCTTAAACTGCATCACATCATGGACAGCACAACTCAGAAATTAATTTCAAATAATCCACCTAATTAAAGTTGAAAAATGACCTTTTTGCTTTGGGATGAGGAGATTCGTCGTCCTTCTCAGCAGCTACTATTCTGAACTGAATCGCAGTCTGTGTTAGGTATCAGCTGACACCAAAAATAGCTCACAAAAAAGTAAAAAATAAGCAACCAAAGGGAAACTATATTGTTGGGAATGATGAAGCCACTGCTAGGTTATGTCAGGCTCTTTCAGCACCATGGACAGCTCACTGAGTGACAGAGAGGGAAAAAGCCAAGAGGGAGAGACAGATCCAGCCTTCTGGAACAACAATAATTGGAAAGCTACCTTCACATATCAAGTGAAATAACTGCAATTACCAGCTTTATTTCTGCTGTAAAGGCCTTCCTGGTTTAGTCCAACATGGTCCTGTCTTGGACTTCCTCTTCCCAAGCTTTAGTGCTGAGAATGCATCAGAGAAAGTTCATCAGCATTCTCGTTTCCTCTTGCTCAGCTGAAATCTGTGATAGAGCCGACAGATGAGCTGGAGCCTGGTTGACCTAAAATGCGTTTGAGGCATGAGAAACTTTTCTTTCCACTTGCTACAGTAACAGGCACTGTCACCATGTAGTGAAATGCTGAGGCTGGGATACGGTTCAGTGACTTTGGATGGCCTTTTTCATTTCCTCTCTTCCATAAATAAAGCCAGACAGACTGGAAAACGACTCCATCATCTTAAAATGTTCATGAAAGCCTGTGATGGCAGAGTCCACTAGTGGACTGACAACTATTCTTCTGAGCCCTTCAGTGAGTGTCCCTGTCAGGAAAGGCCACTGACATCCTCATCTCAGCTGCGTCTCTGGCATCTGTTTGAGTGGATTAAGCACTGTTCTGTTGGTATTCCTTAAGGAATTAGAAAACATAGTCCACCTCATGCTGGAGCACATTGATTTCCCCATGTGGGGTCTGGAGCAGCTTGCTGACATGATTCACCTCATGTAAGACATTGTACCAGATGCTAACGGTCAGCAGCAATTCTTTGACATGATCTCCTGTTGTGTGTCTGGCTGCAGGCACAGTTTCACTGTCACCTAACAACAGTGGGGCGAGTGTTCAGATCCTTTGCTTAAGTAAAAGTACTACCACCACACTGTAAAATAATGTTATTTGATCAAATGTATGTCACTATTAGCAGCAAAATGGTGAAATGACTCATTCTGCAGTAAAATGGTTGGTGCCATTGTTTTACTGTGACATCTAATATTTTTGGATCAGTATTACTGCTGCATTAATGTGCATGTTGCACATGCAGTTTGAGCTAGATTTCCCTACTTTCTGTACAGTTGTGGAATTTAATCAACAGCAGAGCATCATACAGGTGCTGGACCAAAGAAAGAGCTCACTTTTGGGACAGAACGAATCCTTTGTGTTTTAACATTAGAATTAGACCATCTTTAAATGAAGTAACTTGCCAGTCACCATGACCACATTATAAACACATTTTTAAAAAGTGGGTGAATTATTCAATGCTTGCAAGGGCCCTTTGAAGCAGCTATTATAATTGAAATGGGTAAAACATAGCTAAGGCTGCCAATATGTGTTAATATTCATGCAAAAACCCTGCAAAACTATGAAAATAGAAAATAGAGGGGGAGATCAATCAGTAACCAAAGACTTCTAAAGATATTATTAGACAAATTTTATTTAATCTTGGACAGAACCAGCTTTGTTTCCTC
Organism: Amphiprion ocellaris; assembly: GCF_022539595.1. Lineage (NCBI taxonomy): Eukaryota > Metazoa > Chordata > Actinopteri > Pomacentridae > Amphiprion > Amphiprion ocellaris. The sequence continues at coordinate 38,932,566 of NC_072769.1, forward strand.
TTCCTGTTCTCCATTTTTATATGAAGTGAAATCAACCGGCTCCTGATCATAACTACTACTATTGTTCACAAATAAAAAAATCTCAATCACTTCCCTGAAACAGTTCAGTTCAGTTAAGCTCTCAGTGAGATCCAAGCAGACGGACTAATTCTAATGCAAATGCGAATGCTAATACTAATACTAATACTATTGTTGTTGTTTTTTTATTAAGCATCCTTGTTGACTATTAAAAATGAATTCTGGTTTTAAATAACAGCAGCAGCAGCAACAACAACAGCAATAATATTTTTATTAAACATCCTTGCTGGCTATTACAGGTGAATGCTAATAATAATAATAATAATAATAATAATAATAATAATAATAATAATAATAATAATAAACAAATAAATAAATCTTTTGAATTAACTGATGCAAATAATTTACGATAGTGAAAAGAGCTGCTATGATTACTGACATTACTGAATGTCAGTAATCATAACTTCATATTTACTGTACAGATAAGACATTTCTATCCATCTTCTCATGTCATTCTTATCAAGAACACATAACTCTCAAAATGGAGAATTGTTCTTTAAGCAAATAGTACCTCTAATTATGATCATTTCCAGTAAATGTAATTTGTTGTAAAGTTTCCTGATTAACACAAATACAGTTAATCTTTTTTGTAGTTTTGCATTGTTTTCTTATGAATGTTTTCTATAAGTAATATACTTTTCTTTTTTTTTTTTCCAGTTTCAAACATTTCACAATATCACTATGAATCTTACCTGTAACCCTGTGAAGCAAAGTGTAATCATTTACTATGAGCCAGTTTGTCACAGTGAGTATGATCAACAACATATTACCTCTTTGCGACATACCCTGTGAGCTTTTAATTGTGACTGAAAACAAACCGTGTGTGATCTTGCAGTAAAGCTGGATGCTCCACCAAAACCAAACATCAACTTTACCACTGTTTCCTGGTTGGTCCAGGACATGGAGCATCGTGAAATCAAACATTACAACACTGTGCTGCAGTGGAAGCAACAGGCTCAGCCATGGAATGTATGTATATATTTAGTAGTAGTAAGAGTGGAACGATCTGTGCAAATGCCCCGTGAATTGTGGTTGCATGAAATCCAAGCATTAGCCAGTAACCTGATGTGACAATTAGCCTATTAAACATCCACAAACTGATTTCTTCCTTGTCAGGATGCCACTCTGCAGCCAAATCCGTGTAAGAAGGAGTGCCATTACCAACTGGAAAAACAAAAGCTGATACAAGGTGAGCGGTATGAGGCCCGCGTTCGTGTGCAGTCCATTATCGATTCATGCAACGGAACCTGGAGTGACTGGAGTCCTACTGCATCATGGGTGTCACGCGTAGGAAGGGAACCTCAAGGTAAATGCTGCCTAATGTGATCAAAGCTAACTGGTTTAATCTGACGAATTCATTCAGTTTATAGCAACATCATGCTAAAGGCAGCAACTTCTAAATTCAGGAGTTCACTTTTGCCTTCTGGTCCTACTGTGCTTAGTTGTTCTGTACCCTTAAATACAAATCTCAGTTCAGTGTGGTTTAAATGTCCCTTGAACATACCGTAATGCAGCTCTTTAGAAGTCCTCCCCGTCACGCTTGATCTGTTGAAACATCTTTGTCTGCCCTCTGATGTGGCAATAAATTGCATTGTGTGTCAGGATATTTGCTACCCAGTTTATTTACAGCAGGAGAAATGTGGCGGCTTTACTCTGAGCTAATGGTACGTGTCTGTCCTGTGTTTGTCAGGTACCACGGTGGATTTGTTACACATTTACATCATAGCAGGAGTGATGGTGTTCGTCTTGTTGTTGGCTTTTGTGATTTCAAGGGCTGACAAAACCACCTGGTAAGCAGACACAGACACAAAGTACTTTGTGTTTTGTTCTGCCTCATTGTATTACATCATTATCATGTATTCAATTCTGCTCGATGGTGTTTGAAAGAAGCAAATTTTTTCCAACAGCTCTGGTTTGAGATTATGTCACTCTGTGTTTTCAGGATTTACATGGTGAAGTGGATCCCGAACCCAGCAAATTCCTTCCTGCAGGAGGTAACTTCATGGCTTCCTATTTTTTTTTCCTCTTTATTGAGGTTTTGAAGCAATTCTAAAATTGTGTACAAGTGAGATTGCTAATATAATAAAGATGCTTGCATAAATATTTTTGACCACTTGGGGCATGTTAGCAGTAAACTTCCACATTTAGCAAACAAAAATCATCCTTAACATTAATTCTGACTCATGTCTGAGCGACATGTGCAATAAAGTCCAGTATTCACTTTTCATTTAACGCTAGAAAACTATTTAGCTGCTTTACAACTGTCATTGTCTCCAGTGAACTGTTGACTGCGCAACTACTATACTGTGGTTTATCACTAAAACTTGCAAGTCAGTAAAATGCTAATACTGTCTGTAAATCTGCAAAGTTGAAAAATATATCTCTGTGCATTTGTCACCAACAGGAATCTCTTTTACATTTAAAATGGCCACTTCATTCATTTTTGATTTAAACTTACATCCGTGTAGCTTTAAAAAAAAAAAAAAAATCAATAGCACAACGCAAAAAACATCAGAAAGGACAAAAACAAAATAACAGGATGTTTACTGTGTAGGCTGTGAAACCAAACAGAAAAAATGACTCAATCAAATGATTCAATCCTCAAAGGTTCAAATATGAGAGCGAATAGAGACCAAAACACTACAGACATGGAACTTGTGGGGGTGTCCTGTGGTGTCTGGCACTGACTCATCCACATGAACAGCAGGACTTTTCCCACCAGAATATTACGCTGTAACAAGATGACCTCGCCCATGTTGTGGCCGATTGGTGTACATCCTCACAGTCAAGTGTGAAATGAATGTTGGATGTATTTTGACCTTCCTCATTCCTCTTGTACTCCCCACCTTTGTCATTTTCTCCTCCAGAGCTGGTTGAGTCCGCACTTCACCAAAGAATCCTTCCATTCCTTCTTGAAACCAGTGGATATCATCTCTGTGGAGATTACCTCCACTGTGGATGTCGTCGCGTCCTGCAGACCAGATGAGAAGATGATGAGAAACGAGAGCAGCTACGAGTCCACCAGCTCCAGCTTCTCCAACCCAAGTTACTCCAATCTTTGTGCCCCTCCTCCTCCTGTTTCCTTGCACAGTGCAGGAAATCTGGAGCCCTGTGATGCCGATACACCTTATGGGCCTGTTGCTTGTCAAAGCGAAGGAACCAACACAGGAAAGGACAACAATGATGTGACAGAGAAAGAAATGGAGATCCTAAAGTTGCTTTCCAAAGGCAGCAGCGACAGTGATCCAATGCAGGTGATTTCAGATTATGAGAAGGTCGAGAAGGTCCAGGTCGAGCGCTTCAGACTCTGGAGCCGAGATTCAGGCATGTGCAGTTGCGAAGAGGTCATTCCAGAGAGCTTGGAGGCAGATAGCATCAATGTGGCTGACAGCCATGATCAGATGCCTGAGGAGGATGAGAAAAAGGAGGGAGAGCATGGCATAAAAGTGAATTTTCTGAAGCTGCTTGGAAGCAGTGGAGCCATTTTTGGCAAAGAGTCTATTCAGGTTTGCTCTGATTACGAGCGAGTACAGGCTGTTCATAGTCCAGAGGCTGACAGCCCAGAGCTTCCAAGCCTGGATTCAGGTGTCAGCAGTGGGGGTGAGGAGCAGGTGAGTCAGGAGGAGAGCATGGAGGATGATAAGTCCACTGAATCTACACGCTTCCTCTTTCCTCCACATCCTTCCAGTGCCTTACCATGCTCCATGCTCTCCATGAAACAGCTGCCTTTGAACTTCTCAGGGTCAGGTTTTAGTCCAGCCCTGAAACTGCAGCATGATCATAGACTTGAAGACGTTATGCAGATGTCAGGCAGCAGGTCAGTTGAGCCTTGTGCTGATGGTTATATGCCAGTGGGACAGGAGCAGAGCTGAGATGAGACGGACACAGTCGGTTACCGTCAGCTGACCAGTAACAGTAAACGCTGTGCAGTAAAGTATGTAGCATGTGGAGGATTCCTCACAGCTAGCTGTTTGATATAAGCTTGCCTGATAAAAATACTTGATAGTAACTCTCAGGATCATCTGCTTTTCAGAGAAAGTAGAGGTTTTAATGAATGTTATATTTTATTCAGTTATTTCTGACAAGTATTTAAATGTACAAAGATGCAGGTTTTAGTCACTGAAATGCTGAATATCTGTGGACTTGAGAACTTAATATCCCAGCATTTACCTTTTGCTGCCTTAATTTTATTGTATCCTGATAGAAAAACATAAATCGTTATGCTGCTTTACCAGATTTGAGCTGCTGCTACAGTATCTGCAGATGCCACGTCTGCAGTCAAAAATGAATGCTTCACCTTTACATGCAACGAGTCTGGCTGCTTCTGATGCAGCTCCGTTATTGTTGACTGCCACCCAGTGTACCAAATTTGCATTACACACACACACACACACACAAAAAGCAAATGGCTAAATGACTCTTCCACAGGTGATTAGAATGACCACTCTTTAGGTACTATGACGTATGATTTTAACAACTAATAATTCATGTGATCATTCATTACACACTTCCAGAAACTCCACATTAGAGTTCAGTGACATACTGACTACAGAGATAAGATGATATCCTGTCAAGTTTTCACACTATGTCCTAGGGTCATATTGAATGCATTCCTCAATGCAAATTGTAATTTTATTTTTTAATATATTTCTCACTTTCCTGTTCTTTTCTATGTTTTATTATTTATCATTTTAAAGGTGCTTTTTTATGCTTGTCTGAATGTTTCCAAAGTTTTTAATAGTTTAATGTAAAGCACATTGAGTTGCCCTTGTGTATGAAATGTGCTACACAAATACAGCTGCCTTGCCTTGCCTCCTAACACAACTTGCAAAGCTCTGTGTGTTATATTATGTTCCTTGTTCCCCACCCCCCTCTTCTCTTATCCCTCCCCCTTTCTACCCCTCTACCTCTCTACCCTCCTTCCAGCAGCAGATGGGTCCCCCACATAAAGAGCTGGGTTCTGCAAAAGGGTGTTTTCCTGCCACTGTCTCCTTAGGGCTGCTCTGGTGTTCAGGCATATGGGTTCTGTAAAGCGTCTTGAGACAATTTGATTGTAATTGGCGCTATATAAATAAAATTGAATTTGTTTTTTGAATGGTACGAAGCTTGCACAACTTCACACCAGTTTACAGCCTTTTTCTCTTCTTCTTTCAGTGGTACATTACTATTGTTCCATAAGTCCCAGCTATAAATGTCCTTAGTTGACAATAGAATAGTATTTCTTGTGCTTATGGCTTGTATGCGAGTGCTCTCTGCTGGTACAATATGACCGAATTACAGTCAACAAAACAGGATAATCTGGGGTCATCTGTCAGCATTTCTTATATATTTTTATTTTTAATGATCAAAAGGCTTCCATGTTATGAATTTATTTGTTGTTTTGTCTTCATGTAATGTAAAAAGAAATAAATGCTCTTTTGAAAGAACTAAAACTGCTTAAGTTGTCATTGTTGTGCATCTACAGTTATTTTACAAACCACTTTGTATTGCTGTTTGTCTACAGTGTGTTAATATTGTATTTAATAATTTTTATGTTTCATCATTGTGCATACTGCACATATTATTATTATTATTATAAATATGTTTGTTTCTGCTGTAGAAATGTTGCTGCTTTAACAGTGTGAATTTCCCCTGGCATGGGGAGCAATAAAGGATTATCTTAATCTTAATAACATGAAACCAAATGAGAAGTGTGCATATTTTATAGGTTTCCTGGTTGAGAGTTATACTTTTTTTTTCTCAGAAGTTTTATTGTCATCCCTAAAACTCACTGCAACAACTCAGAACACTGAAAAAAGCTCCTGGTAATGATTTTGTGAGAGGTTCAGTTCAAGAAGCACAGAAATAAACAACATCACAGCATCTTTAGAGCATGAATTAAAATCCACAAATCCTTTCTTTCTGTGCATCACACTAATGTTTTATTTCACATTAGGATATGCTGTTTGCATGGAGAGGGAAATAACTCTGGAGAAATGAGCTGAATATGTAAATAACCAGTTTCATTCCCAGCAGATTTACCTGTACAGGTGAGCTGACTGGGTGCATCCGTGTTGCTAGGTGACAAACAGCTGCTGTGCTCCTGACTCACTGCTACGTATGATTAGTTATATGAAGCCATCAGTTAGAGCCTTGTGGATGCATAGAGCTAACTCAACCTCTCTCTGAGCAACGTGCAAATCCAAAAGGGCTTTGGGAAACATTGACTGACTTTTGTTCTCACCTTTGGACTTACAAACAGAAAGGGAGCCGTTCTCTGTTCGTCGGAGCAACATGTAATTACCAGAGATGCTTGGGAAAAGCTGTAAGATTGAAAATTCTAACATCAGTGAGGCCTTATGGACATTAATATGATTTCTTAAGGAGTAAGGACTGTAGAGTAATGCAATGGCACTCGGGCATGGCTCAAAAAAGTCAATTTCATGTGACCAGGGGGTCACTCCTGCTGCTCAGGACAATGAGGTCAGTAATCCCAAAACACTGAAATAGTTAGTTTTTATTGCTCATTATATGGAGATGATTGTGTGTCAAACCTGTGAAGCTGTTCGAGCAAACTAGTGTTGAATGAACCAGAATGATATCAGTCTTTTTCAAAATGGAGGCTGTTGTTTTGGTTTTGAATGCTGTCGATGTGACTGTGATTGTGACTGTCCACTAGAGGAAAAAGCTGCATTCATATGGTCTTGGTTTCAGTGTTTGGCACTTAAATCCCCCTCCTGTCATGTGTTGCTCAGTCTCACTTGACTTTGTCTGTTTCAGAGTGTCTTGTCACATAAAGAACAGGCTTAAAGAGAAACTAGGGAGCAGTGGCTTTTGTGGAAAGAAAGATGGATTGTGTCAAGTCATGTCACTTGAATCAGCAGTTTAGCAGGGAGACTACAAGTGTAAAAAAAATCTGAAGGTATGGAGTAAGAAAACAGTAAACTTGAACTGCAGCCTGCTCCTCATGTCTGCTTGAAACCGGCAGCATTAACCACCACTAGGATGACACACCTGGATCTCCAACACTTGGTGATCACGATGCACTGCGGGGAAATCTATGACATGACATGAATATGTGGAATGGGATTTTTCTCATTTGTTTCCACAAGCTCTGTTGGCATGTTTTGCAGTGAGACTAGACTGAGGTGAAACTGGAAATACAAAGTACACTGCCAGTGACATTATCATGCCTAAAGTTTGCAGTGTTGAAACACCACTGGAACTAGGATCCTGTATGTGAAGGAAACAGATACAACAGACTTTTTTCCCCACAATAATACACCATTATCAGCATTCACAATATATTATAGTAAAGTAAAAAATGTTTGCTTTGTCACTTTTTAAAATTCACATATGGGTGATTTTTTTAACCTTAAATGTTGCCTAATTCAACTCAGCAGCAGCAATTCAGGAGTAATTGTTCAGCAATCTCTGACAGTAAAGGACATAACAAGGAAAAAAGTCAGAAGAATTTAGAATTAAAGGAATGCATGTAAAATCATTCCATGGTCAGTCAAGGGAAAAATCTCAGGGTAGATTTCACCAAGAGAGAGACAACTGGAGCAGCACCTTGGCTAAATAATCCTGTGGGAAACCATCTCAGAGCCTGGTGTACTCTAACTCAGACACTGCATGAAAAGACACCATTAAACACATTTTCAGGTACTGTGGCATATTGACTGAAGGCCCACATTCTCTGTAGGTCACAGGGAGTTCTTGTTTGTTCTCTGCAGATTGGAGCTGCCACACAAGCTGTGGTTCGCCCAGCCAGGAAGAGTCGGTCCTGCAAATGTCTCCTTGCCTTCCTCATCATCCTCATCATCATCCTTATAGCTGCAGGAGCCACGCTGGCCTGGTATTTTCTGGGTGAGCAGTTCTTTTTCTCTCTATGTTGGTCTTGATTGCTTTGTTCACGTCCACCACCACTAAAAAATTACAATTGTGGTCTAAAAGGAAATGTCTCAACTGTTAGTGGATTGCCCTAAAATTAGTTGAGATAATCATGGATGAACTGTTGTCATGTTCATGCAGCCGCATCATCCAGTCATCCAGTGATTTGTTTAACAGCTAAATACCACCAAATCTACTGACATTTCAGTCAATCTTAGCTGTACTTTGTTATTCCTGCTAATTTAGCATGTGTGCTAACATGCTGAACTAACATGGTGAACAAAACAGAAGCAAAACAGCAGCATCTTAGTATTGTTAAAGTGACCACATTAACACGCCTCTAAAAAGCCTCACAGAACAGCTAGTGTCTGTAGAATCTCTGTCTTCTTGTTTATTAAGGTTGTCTTGATCTCTTCTGTCACAGAGTACAGGGTTTGGGTGTTAGAGGCTCGTGTGGAGCAGCAGTACACGGCCTACCTCTCCATCATCAACAGGAACTTCTCTGCTCATCTGTCCTCCCACAACAGTCCTGCATTCAAGAAAGAAGCCAAGGGAGTAGAGAACGTGGTGAGCAGGGAGGGTGAACTCCTCTGATACTAATGCACACCAAAATAGCTTGGTTCACATCCTAAGGGATCCAGAGCTGATGCTTGTCTGTTTTTTCTGTAATTTTTTTTTTTTAAATTAAGATGCCAAATAGAACAAATCGTAGCTTTCAGTTACACCATATTGGTAAATAAATTTACTCTGATCAATTACCAGAGAGAAATGTGATTTTATATTTATTTATACAAGTAATGCAACAAATAAGAAAAACATTTAAAATAACTAAACTTATCTAAAGAAACTGTAAAACCACCACTTAAAATTAGGAATAAATTGCAGTTTATATCACTTTTGAATCGGTCACTGCATTATATAAAATAAAAGAATATGTCACATCCTTGCATCCAGGTGAGTATTTGCTGCAGCAGCTGACATACTGGATTATGTCCTTTCAAAATTATTAACATCCAACATGCAGCTAAATGTTCAGTTGTGACCAACTGGTACAATGTTTTGTGTTTTTCAGGTACAGAAGATAATGAAATGCTCAAGTCTTTCTCGATACTTTAACTACACCACCGTGTTCGCCTTTGGGTATGTGGACTTTTTCTTTACATACTCTACAGCAATAATGACCAAAACGGGAACTTGCATCCAGTGAATCTGCTAAAAAGTTATGGTCTATAGTAGATGCTTTTTACTAGATAAAGAGCAACAAACAACTTTCTAAGACAACTTGCTCTGACACTACCATCATTCCAGTAGTTCTGACTGAAAGTTATGCCCTGTAAACCTTGTATTCAGGTTCAAGTTTAAAGTCTTTACTTGTTGCATAGACATGAAATATGTTGTAAGAAATGGCAGTGAAATGCTTTAGTCTACAATTGGTATTGACTAGTGTTTTTTTCTCTCGTCAATTGCACAATGCTTCTAATATTCCTCACAAAAATAATTCAGGAAAAACCACAATCTGTCCTAAAACAAAACCTTCAGCAGCTGAAGATTGCTGCAGTACAAAGCATTTCAATGGAGGAATATCAGTATTTGGTGATGTCCATAGGTTCCAAACTTCAGGCAGTCAACTACAAAGGATTTACATGCAAGTGTTATGATTATATTTGCTAGTCCAATTCCCAGATACTTACAGACCCGACTGCGCTTCATAGTGATAGTGGCATCACTCACACAGGTGCATCGTAACATACTTCAGCACTGACCCAGAGGTCACAGGTGCTGTGTGAATGTTTGTTTGTTTTTGCAGGGAGGGAAGTGTCGTGGCTCACTTCTGGATAGTGCTGTCCATACCCAGCAGCCACGTCGGGAGAATCACCCTGGAGATGGTCACCGGAAGCCTGGAGGAGGGTCTGAAGGGGTACAGAGGGTCAGAGGTGGAAGAGACAGCCTGCGTTGATGGATACCTCTTCCACCTCCCCACACTATCTGTCAGTGGTGAGAAAAACAGAGTGTGTTTTAGACAGAAATGACAGAAGTATGAAGTGGTGAAGAAGGTACAGAGAGAGAATTGGTGTTCCATTTAGTTTAGTTTTATTTTCTGTCTTTTTGTTCTGTTCCTTACAGAAACCGACTCCAAAGTTATAGAACTTTTGAAAGCCTCCTTTGGTATCACACTTTATCTTCATTTGCTTGTTCTTTTAATTGTTTAATTTCTTGTTTGGAATTAATTAATCAATTCTGACTGAGCTGTAATTAGCATGCAGTACAGTACGCTGTATATTTGCTTGAACAAAAATTTAATGCATGGAAAAGACTGTGATGAGAATGCACAGTATGCTTTTTAAATATAATGTTCTCCACCGTATCTCCTAATCATAGAAAACCCTGTTATACATGATTATTCTTCTATGGGATGAAAAATTAGAAATTTTTTCCATTGCTCAAAATGAGATCTAACTGGTGAATAATTAAAGTCATCGTCTTGTATTAATGCTAAGTACATTGCAGGGGTGGTCACCGGTGAAAAGATCTTTCCAGAAGATTCAAATTGATGGTTTTTCATGAAGATGCCATGTTGACGTTCACAAATACACAACATTTAACAATTTTCACCCATTAATGCCCAATCAGAAATCATACCTGCAACCCTTTAATTGCAATCCTGTGTCATGCTCTACTGAGTTGTGTTAGTCTTCTTTTGACTTGCATTAAGTGGAACTGTGCAACATAGTGTAACATTAGTTAGCTAATGTTATGATAATTAATGGCCCTGGAAGAATGCAAGAGGTAAGTAGTAAGCTAGTTAGCTAAATATGCTAATACTCCTATGTGTTCCACTGCAGGCCTATATATATAGATAGATTAAACCTTTATTGATCCCACAGCTGGGAAATTTGCAGTGTGACAGCAGTAAAGAGAGAAAGAATATATGCAAAAAGCTGAGGATCTACTGAAGTTGATAAACTATAAAACCACTGGTAATGAGTTTACTTCAACACAAAACTTTCTTTCTTTCACAAAATAATACCTCAGCTCCAACTCTCAGTTTTGGCTCCTTTGTCCCAAGACTGTTACAGCTACCAGAAGGTGGTGTCCAGCAGCCCTGTGGCCCTCCGTGGCCCCAACACACAGCGCTCCTCCTGCCTGTGGCACCTCCAGGCTGCCCCCGGGGCCCAGCTGGAGCTCCACATGGAGTGGCTGCTGCCGGAGTGCCGGGACCGGCTGGTGGTGTACAACTCCCTCACCCCCTCCGATAATCAGCTCATCACATCGTGAGTTCATCCCTCAAAGACAAGAAGAATTGGACAGATATAAGCTAACAAGGCATTAACATTAATGGAATGGGGAGCGTTTACCCCGTTTAGTCCTAAATCTAATAATGTGCTGATCTCACTGGCTCTGGCCATCTTTCCCTCTGTCTTTCTAGTGTTTACGGCTGCAGCAGACATGAGCATGTGGTACGCGTCCTGTCATCAGGAGAGTGGATGACAGTGATTTGGAAACAGGGTCTCTACAACTACAAGGATCCCTTTTCTTTGTCTGCACAGGCCTGGGATCATCAAGGTAAGATTTAATGTCTCTACCTTCTTACTGGTTCAGAAATGTGTCATACAATAGTTTACAGAGACCAAAACTAGAGAGACAGTTAGTCAAATGTAGTCATGTTTGGTTTTAGTTAGATTAAAACTAACTGAAAACGTACAAGAGGAAACTTTAAGATTACTTTCCAGAACTAAGAGTCTGTGACCATGCTCATAATGACAATACTAACATGTAATATTGTTTGTGTTTAGATTTTCTCATAATCCATATATCCTGTGTTTAGTTCCTTTCTCATAATTAGTGACTTACCGTTATGAGTTTTGGCCACCATTTTTTTTCTTTTCTAAATGCAATGCACTTCTGTGACAAAGTAAAAGCAAAGTTGTTGTATTAGAGTATATGACCTGAAGATCTGTCCTCCTGTTCACCTGTATATTCCAAAATCTTTGGCTTTTTGAACCCTTTCCAACATGCATTTCTTAGTAATTTACGTTAGAAGAAGTCACTTGTCCACGGGGCACTCTGTACAGTTAGTGTGGCTTCATGTGATCGTCTAAAAGACGTATGCTTCTGCACCAGATTTCGTGGTAATCCAACTCACAATTGTGGGGCCGTTTCAATCAAACCCACAAATGCCAGACTTGTGGAGGCACTGGAGGAAACATCAGGTCCACACCAAAGTCTTTAGAATACATTGTCTGGGAAACATGAATGTCTGTGCAAATCTTTTTTCCAGTCTACCCTGAAGATGTTTAGATGTCACACAGCATAAATGGCTGCATGAGAGCTGTTAGGGGTGCAAACAGGGAATCGCCAAACTCAAAGAAGAAAATTCCACCTCTGTGCAACATGGACATAAATATCTGCAGTTTTCTGGCAGTCCAGCTTGTTCTTACCAGACCAGGTTGCATCAAACCTGGCAGGTATATGCAGTTGGTAGAAATAAGTCCTGGATGCCATTCTATTTAGGATGTATTTATTTTGTTTTGAGTTATTGACATCCACTGATGCTACAAGGAGACTGAAATGTGTATTTCAGATTATAGAATCTCTCCTACTCTCTGTCTTTACATGTCTCAGAGTGTAATTCCAGTATACAGTTGAAGGCAGTATCAGGGGTTCAGGGGACACTAAGGACACCTTTCTTTCCCAGCTACTACCCTCCAAGCACCAACTGTACCTGGAGCTTCATTGTAAGTCACTCCTGCATCCATATATACACACAAACATCTACAATAATCATTTGAAACTCTAGACTCTTAACAGCATGTGCATGTCTATTTTGAATTCTATATTTTTTTGGATTGACTGTCCGGTGTGTGATTTCAGATGCCCAGTGCAGGGATGGGCTTGTCTCTGGAGTTTGAGGGCTATGAGCTGAGCAGAGCCAGCTACAACCAGGCCTGTACCCAGGGACAGTGGATCATCCAGAACCGCAGGTAGACTGCACCACATTTAGTCTTTGACTTATTCTAATTATCTGTTAAGCAGCACCCCAAGTCTCAGTGACAGCACCAAGCAATGAGAGGAGCGATATGATTCACATCACCGGAGATTGCCCACACTATCTGGTCTTATTTCTCGTAATTACACAACTTAATGTACTTTTCATGAAATGGGAGAAGTGCCTGGATCAACCAGCAGAAATGTGCATGCCAATTCTTAGTGGTGGGACCTTTTTTTCAAATTGGTGAGATCGCTTTTCTGTCACATTGCCTTTTTAATGCTGTTTTCTTTAGTGTATTGTACAGGTGCTGAGCCCATGATATAGACTCATATTTTAGGTTTAGTCCTACTTCTTCTTTATCCTCCTTACATTCAGACATCACACTGCATGCAGGTGGCAGCAATAAATAGATGTTCCATTTCTGCTACACTAAAGAGCAGTGAGAACAGAAAAAATGTGCGTCTTTTAGGCAGAGAACTATTTCTTCCCAAGGGCCACCTGTGTATAGTTTGGTGTCTGACTGGAAGCAGCAGTGCACATTTTACATGCAGGTCATAATGTGTGACTTTCAGTTGGTTTAATGATATATACAAAGCAAAAATAGACCAAGTTGCACAGCAAAAATGTTTAGACCATGACATGCTCTACCGAACAGCAGGGGGCAGTGTTGTTCCATTTAGCCTGCCGTTACATGTCCATACAGTCTTTACATGTGAGGCCATTGCAGCTTCAGTCAGGGTTCAACCTACTAATTTTTTACTTTCTAATTGTTTAGAAAGATTTATCAACCACTTCTCCAACCATCTTGTTGTCTCTGCAGGAAAACATGACTGCAGTTTCCACTGAATTTCAGTGTCTCTTTCCTCTTCTCAGACTGTGTGGTACCAGAGGCCTGCAGCCCTACAATGAACGCCTCTTCCTGCTCTCTATGACGACCACAGTTGTCATGACATCCGAGGTGTCGCTCACAGGGCCGGGCCTCCAGCTGCACTACAGCATCTTCAACCTGTCCGATCGTAAGTTGTGGAGGCAGGAAAGACAGTCAAGAAATTTTGAATATATAAGATGGAAAGTTATATTTATACCTTGTGTATGAACATAATTTGTGTGTGTTTATTTGTATATTCTCTACAGCTTGCCCAGGCCAGTTCTTGTGCAGTGTGAATGGCCTCTGTGTTCCTGTCTGTGATGGAATCAAAGACTGTCCCAATGGACTTGATGAGAGGAACTGTGGTATGTTTTTTATGTTTCCAATTCACACACCGCACATAAATAAGGACATTTCTGGATGGTCAAGATCGAATAAATGCTCTAATACTGAATGTGACACTCAAAGACAGTGAATCGCAATGCATTTAGATACTTGTAAATTTACTGTATGCCTCCACACCACTTGTGCAGCTACTTGTGACACTTTTGAAGCAGCCAGCCTTGTGTGACTGGCATAGCTGAGGGTAGGAATGTTCAAGCAGAACAACTGTAATGCGAACCTTGTCAGTGTTCTGCTAATGAAATCTGTCTGGCTTACAATTTGAGGGTGATGCTGATCTGATCTGACGGGCCTGTTCTTTCTAAATCCTTTGAATTTCGGATGACAGACAGTATATACTGATTGAAAACCTTTGAGATTTGGCAGCTAGTCAAGCTACAAGGTTGTTATTCATTCAACTTAGGTTAGGTACACATTAATTATATGCTGTTTTATAGATGGTGAAATAATTTTTCAGCATTCCAACTAAGCAGACATATGTCAATTGAGCCGTAATGGTTTGCCAAATAGAATTTATATTTTATTAAAGCATTTCTTAATAATGAAACAGTGAAAATCCACTTTACTGTCTCTAAAGCACTCTTTTTTTTCCCAATTGCACCTTACAAAGATAATCAAACATGAACTTCAATGAGAAACACAGCCGACTACCTCTGTACCAATCCACACTATATAGTTGCCTCACAATGTCTCTCTGTTTTTATACAAAATTCCATCACCTTAAAGCAGGGGTAGGTGGTATTTTTTGACATCATTAGACAAAAATTCCACTCTGAACTGCTTTTCGCATGTTGTCATTCAAATGGTCTGAGAGGAAACTACACTTCTGCACCTCCAATTCTGGCTCTGTATTAATGCTTTAGAAAATCTAGCCCTTGGTGGGAGATTTTAGCCAATCATAGGGTCTTTCACTGATCAGAGTATAGATAGCAACAACAGTGAGTCCACAATGAGAAGATGATGTTATCCTACTTTGGGATAGATGGTGGACTTTAACTTGGGAGTGATGTTTGAATCCTGGCTGAAGCGTGAAATAAAACAAGACATTTAGCTCGACTACTTATGTTCATTTGAAGCACATGTTCATCTGTTGTGATGAGCTTAGTGCAGAGAGGTAAGGGTTGCAGCAGAAGGTCTGTAGATTTCAAAATCTAAATTTTCTTTTTTTTGTTGCATAGAGTTTCCATGTTCTCCCTGTACATGTGTGTGTTTCCTTTGGGTTTTCCAGTTTCCTTCCACAGTCCAAAGATATGCTGAGGTTAATTGATTATTCTAAATTTGCCCATAGGTGTGAGTGTGATTGTTTGTCCTGTTTTAAGTTACTGTATTGTTTTTAAGTCTTTTTCTTGTTTTGTACTGTGAAGCACTTTGGTCACCCTTTGGGCTGTTGTAAACTGCTATACAAATAAACTTTGATTGACTGATATTTTTTTCCCAGATTTCTGCGTACTGCATCTTCAAGTCATGTCACTGAATGTTACTGAATTTATGAGCACACATGGAAGTTAATGCTACCATTTCTGTGTGTGTTTCAGTGTGTGCAGCACAATACAAATGTCCAGAGGACAGTCAGTGTGTGGACTACTACAAAGTGTGTGACCAACACCCAGACTGCCCTGAAGCCACAGATGAGATGAACTGTACTGAGGGTAACAAACTCACACCCACAAGTGTACTTGCACATATTCACACATGATGCACCCCTTGGCAAAAAATAGCTGAACTCTGTTTTTTAAAGCATTCTGGGAAAAAAAAGCCTCCTATGTACAATCAGATGTGCAACATTAAGAAATTCAGCCAACTCTGTCAGTCCTAATTTGCACAAGCACAATGGACAGCATCAACACAAAGTACTAAGCAGGGTGTATGTGTGTGTCCAGCTGTGCAGTGTACAGATATGACCTATGTGTGTGCTGATGGGACGTGTCTGAAGAAGCCAAACCCCGAGTGTGACTCTGTTACTGACTGCCCTGATGCCTCTGATGAGAAGCAGTGTGGTAAGAATACATATTTAACTTTATGCTTTCTCTGAACCAATTTCAAGATTTTCTTCAGGGTCATATTAACCTGGTGCTTAATGTAATTTAAATAAAATGAGTCAATACAATCTGTTTGAGTTTATCTTGTGCTGCTCTTGTTGGTCTTAGAAGCATTAGACAAACTGGATGTATTTGCAGGTTATTTATTTAGCACATTTCTACCTGTGTGTGTATTCAGACTGCGGCCTGAGGCAGTTTTCCAGCCGTATCGTTGGGGGTACCAACGCCGCTGAGGGGGAGTGGCCATGGCAGGCCAGTCTGCAGGTGAAGGGCACCCACATCTGTGGTGGTGCGCTGATCTCCGACCAGTGGGTGGTGTCTGCCGCCCACTGTTTCTATGACGACCGGTAAGTGCAGGAAGTGAGAAAGACGCAATGTGAAAAGAAAATAGCTGTTAAAAGACAAACAACCTGAAGCGCTGTGTTGTGCAAAGATGAAAATATTTTAATTTGCCTCTTTGACTTTGATGGAGCTTTTTTTTTTTTTTTGGGCATTTTTATACATTTTTTAAATCAGGTTGTTTTCTAAATCTCAGTTCTCAGTCCTGCTGGTGTGTCCTTGCTGTCCAGGCTTTAGCAGTGACAGCCTGTCTAACTCAGAGCCAATGGATTTATGTATTTATATCTGCTTGTGTGTTCAAACCCAACTCAACTGGCTGGACCGTATCCAAAACTATAGCTGCAACATCCTGTAGAGGATTAACTATTCTCCTCCACTGAATTTTCATGCATGGTGATTAAAAGCATTTGCAGCCTACAGCAAGTCTTGTCATCTCCGTGGATAAGGAAGATAAAGAAACAGTGGCTTAAATATCAGTTGCCGTCAGTCAAAAACTGTAACTGTGTGGGTTTTATGTTATTATAAATTGGACTCATGCAAGAAAACAGCACACTTACTGCGTCTTTAACACATTAGAGCTCATTGTTGTGCTCCTGCTGCAGCCTCTACTCCCCCTCAGTGTGGACTGTCTACTTGGGTAAACTCCTGCTCAACCGCAGCAGTCCCACAGAGGAGGTGGCGCGAGTTCAACGCATCCATCTTCATCACTACTACGACGACGAGTCCCACGACTACGACCTGGCCCTGCTGAAGCTGGACCGGCCCGCCTCTGTGCTGCTGGCTGGACATGCTCGACCTGCCTGCTTGCCCCCACCCACCCACCAGCTGGAGCCAGGCCTGCTCTGCTGGGTCACCGGTTGGGGGGCGCTCCGCGAAGGAGGTGAGCAGGGACAGGTGGGAGGCTTGGGGGATGTGGAGAGAATATGGAGCAGGGGTGTCAAACATATGGCCCGTGGGCCAAAAACGTCCTACCAGAGGGTCCAATCTGGCCCGTGGGATGACTTTGCAAAGGGTAAAAGTTACAGAGAAGAGCCTCTTCTACTATGTCCTGTGACTTCCAGGCGCTGCCAGTAATGTGCTTCAGAAAGTGGACGTTCGTCTGGTCAGCGAGGAGGCCTGTGTTCGATCTTATGGCCACCTGGTCACTCCCAGAATGCTTTGTGCCGGTTATCGCAGTGGAAAGAAAGATGCCTGTCAGGTAGAAACGCATACACAGAAGATGTTCACTTCATTTCACAATCCAGTTCGGATGTTGTCAATATTTCTAAATACGCAATGGATCAAATTGTTAGATGCTAATAATGCTCTAAGAGATTTTTTTGCATTCTTGAACTCTGAAATGTTTGAGTTTTCCAGCAGCAAAGAAAGCTCTAAACCCTCTGTACACTCTTGGCTCAGCACAAAGCAGCAGACAGAGTTAAAGACTAGCTGTGGAACATAGTGAAGTAATTCACCACGAGTTGGTGGAGAGCAAAACAGAGCTGATAGGAATATTTGATTTATAGTTGGTGAGATACACGTAGCTCCAAATGCTGATATTAAACAAAAAAATAGGCTCTGGGAAACACATTCACCATGTAAACTACATATTTTATTGTTGTGCCTGAAGCTTGAAATTTAAATTTCATTATGGATTTTGTAAAATCATTGAGCCATATTACAATATATTTAATCTCTCTTTCTCTATTTGTGCATATTTGAATACAGCCGACTAAATGAAACAATCTAGATCCTGTGAATATCTCTTGAGGGTCCTCTGGGTGACAGTCAGGCCTTAGACAGGCCATAAAATGAGTTTTAAAAGCTAGATATCCAGGCACCCAGTGATGTCACAGCTGAGTCACTGTTAATAATGACAAGCTTTGTTAATTATTGTGGTCACTTTGTGCTGCAGAGACATTATAATCTGACTCTTTCCCCTTTAACATTGGCTGTCTTTGTCAGGGAGACTCAGGTGGTCCATTGGTTTGTCAGGAGCCGTCGGGTCGCTGGTTCCTGGCCGGGGTGGTGAGCTGGGGCAAAGGCTGCGGGCGTCCAGACTACTACGGCGTCTACACTCGCATCACCAGGCTCACAAACTGGATGAAGCAGATCATCAGCAGCTCCTGAGTCACTGAGAATCTTCATCATCCTCCCATCAATAACCCCAAGCTTTTTGCAAATGAAAAAATGAGCCACACAATGACAGCTGGTGCCAGCAGACGATTTGCGATTGCTTCTTCTCCAAATAGCATAATGGTAAAATGTGAAAGGCTTTATAAAATCTTTTTTATGTGACACCTCGCAGCGCTAATTTGAAGTGTTTATCAATTGTATAAAGCATGCAGTAAAAACATGTCAAATAGCAAAAATGAAATGAAATTATTTTAAAACACAGGACTGAAACATAATGGATAGTGTTAATTGTAAGAAGTTTGAAGTGCTTTTTATAGCATCCCTTGGTTGATCAATTACTGTATGACAGACTTTTTTTTTGTTATTTGAGAAATATCAAGCTTAAAGCTTAAAGGCCTAATAAAATTTTAGTTATATGCTCTGTGTTTGCATGTCTGACTGGTTGATATGAAATACAAGGCAAGTGTACAGTGATGCTAATGGCTTTGAATCCTGAAGTCAATATGCAAACCTGTTAAAAATGAAGAACATTATGTATGACATGGTCACCATCTTAGCTTAGCATGCTAACATTTGCAAATTAACACTAAATCAATCAAGTGTCATGCCATTCAGCGTAGGATTTAAGGAGACGTGAAACTAGCGAGACCATCAGGAAAATGTTTACTGTGGTAAACCTCAACTGAGAAAGCTATTTTCTCATTATCGTTTATACAATCCGACTTATTTTTCCAACCTGAAGGGTCGCCCCCTGCTGGCTGTTAGAAAGAATGCAAACTTTAGGCATTAGCTTTACCCTTTACACTCAGATCCATATTTCATATACAGTCTATGGTGCTGCAGGAGTAATAAGGGGAAATAGACAGCTGGGAGCAGAAGGAGTGGCAGGATGGAGACTGGGCAAGGAGGATGAAAGGGATGATAAACAGAAAAACAAACCTGGCTCAGAGCAAACATGCAATGCTAATTAGTACTGAGGCGGATGGATATAATTAGCTGTGCATACATTTAGTCATAACCCAAAGTACTGAACTAATTACTCCGCCAAGGAATGCGGCGGAGTTATGTAAAGATCGGCGTATGTTTGTCTGTGAATCTGTCTGTCTGTCTGTCTGTCCGTGTGCAACATTATTCAAAAACGGAATAGCGGATTTGCATTAAATATTCAGGGGAAGTCAGAAATGATACAAGGACCACCTCATTAAATTTTCACAGTGATGTGGCTTATAGCCTGGATCGATGGCTTTGTTAAAGATTTCCCATTGCCAGATATAGCTGCCAGCATGGCGTCGATGTAACCATGACAACAAGTGAACACCGTGTCAGTTACCTGCTGAAGATCACATGATTACGATCCTACTACAAAATGACCATGATTTATCAGTTGGAAATCATACAAGGCTATTAAACTGTGGGGTGTTTCTGAGTCCCGCTACATATTTAGGTCATGTATGTGTAACGGAGTTAAAAATTCATTTTATTAATTATTATTTTCAATTCATGTTAGTTGTTGTTATGTTGAGTGTTTTTGAATTTTATCTCAATTAGTTATTTTTATTTTCCATTATTTTATTGATTTTGTAAATGTGAATTGCTTTTCTGCACCCTGCTCTGTTTGTGCCTCCTGGGCTTCTGTAGCTCCTCTCGGGCTTCCGTAGCTTCTCCCGTATATCCCACACAGTAGTAGTTTACCTGCTGCGGTTAAGTCGCTGCTGTGATGCAATGTTGATTTCTTTAGAGATTTAGCGTTTTATGTTGTAGTCTTCGGTGTATATTATTTATCATTGTGTATTATTTTGATGTCTAGCTGTATTGTGTTGTTTTAAGCGTTATTAGAGGTTTTATGGATGTTTCTTTGGTTATGCTTTTGTCAGTAAAGGCGCACCCTGTGTATATTCACGCAGCTCGGGTGTTCGTTGTCCTCGTTTAGATGTTTAGGAGCAGAGTGCAGAAGAAGAAGAACATTCAGCAGAAGAATTATATGTATTCATTTCTTCTGCAGGTATGTGTTTAATTTTAAGTTCTAAGTTTTCTTTCTGTTCAGTCATCCCACCCTGACACTGTGTTAATGTGGCCACCAGAGGGCATTGTTCTTCGTTTTGTGTTTGATTTATCTTCATTGTTGAAAGTGTACTTTCTAAAAAAGTTACACAGTAGTAGTTTACCTGCTGTGGGAACAGGGTGCAGAAGAAGAACATTCAGCAGAAGAATTTATATGTATTCATTTCTTCTGCAGAATAAAGGCTGAAGGAAATACAAGTGGGCTGTCTTCTTTGATGTCCTGATCACACATGTACACGTCTGTTACATGTGCAGCAAACCCAGCCAGACAGTGGTGAAGCTCCTGATGTTCCACAAAGCCTTTATTTACGTTCAGCCTTATTTTGAACACAAATTCACCTTTCTGTCCTTCCCTCCTTTCTTCAGGAAACACCGAATGGTGACAAAATAAAAGCCCGTAACATTAAAAATGCGCCTTCATAATAAAATCATGGAGGGAACGGTTATTTTAAAACTAGCAAAACAAAGGCTGGCCAAACGTGATGAACTGATTAACAGACCTTTAAAAGAGTAATTTACACGCAATTTGGTATCCATACAGAACATGCACATGCATAACACATGCCTGTGCTCAGCAGGTCATTTTTTATTAAATATTTCATCCGTCAGAAATGATACGTCAACTGAGCAGCCTTGGCGGAGGACTGTGCTCTCTGAGTGCTTTTCTAGTTAAGATTTTGACATGAGGAAAGCAGATGGAAAGGATATCACTAAAGTCATTACAGCTCATGAACCAGTTGAGAAATTTCGTGACACCACAAGTGTCAGTCTCTTAGCGGTGCTGCATATAAAGTCATTAGGAAACATCCTGGCTTCCTGTTAAATCTAGAATAGAATTCAAAATCCTTCTTCTGACATATAAAGCTCTTAACAACCAATCTCCATCATATCTTAAAGACCTGATAGTACCATATCATCCTAGCAGAACTCTTCATTCTCAGACTGCAGGCTTACTTGTTCCTAGAATCTCTAAAAGTAGAATGGGAGGCAGAGCCTTCAGTTATCAGCTCCTCTCCTGTGGAACCAGCTCCCAGTTTGGGTTCTGGAGGCGGACACCCTCTCTATTTTTAAGACCAGGCTTAAAACCTTCCTTTTTGACAAATCTTATAGTTAGGACTGACTGGGGGACCCTGAGGGGTTCAGCTGGAGTCTTCCTCTTGGACGTCCCTTAGTTCTGCCCCTAGTTCTGCTGCTACAGGCCTAGGCTGCTGGAGGACCTCTCTGGATGCACTGAGCCCTTCTCTATCTAGCATTATATTTAATATATATATACCATTATTGCATTACACTCACTCTGTTTCTCCCTGTGTCCTTTCTCCGAGTGTCCCTGATCCCAGAGCTGGATGCTTCAGATCTTTGGTTGTTCTCCCACCAACTGGCCTAATCTCCATCTGTGGGATGCTGCTGCTGACCTTCCTCCAGCCCACTGCCTCCAGCTGCCCATTTCCATCAATCTACTCTGCATCACCCTCACTATACTTGATTTGCTCATCTACATACTGTTTGAATTTTACCACCAGCTATATATGTAGTATATTTAATGACAGAGTCATACATCATAACAGTAAACTATAATTAGTTTCAGTGCTAGCTTGTACTTTGTATGAATCATCTGTCTTATCATGCATGTATCCAATTGTGTGTTACATGTTCCTTGTTCCCCACCCCCTCTTCTCCCATCCCTCCCCCTCTCCACCCCCGTACCCCTCTATCTCTATCCCTCTACCTCTTCTGTCCCTCTCAACCCATCCGGCCAGCAGCAGATGGATCCCCCACATAAAGAGCCGGGTTCTGCTCGAGGTTTTTTTCCCTGTTAAAAGGGTGTTTTCCTGCCACTGTCTCCTTAGGGCTGCTCTGGGGGTTCAGGCATATGGCTTCTGGAAAGCGTCTCGAGACAATTTGACTGTAATTGGCGCTATATAAATAAAATGGAATCATCTTGGACATACAGACATTTGTACCAACTGTTGTACCAGTATTAAAAGTAGGCAGAGAAATTTCAGAGGATAAGTAAAAACTAGGGCTGGGACTTTAATGCGTTAATTTCGATTAATTAATTACATGGAAAATCTTAACTTGATTTAATCGCACCCTTCTCGGTTCCCTAATTTGTGGCACACTGATGAATACTCCAGCCCAATAGGGGGTGCTAATGAACTAATTTGAACTGAAAATAATTGCTTATTGTGTCAAATATTGCTGTTTGACAAAATGCGATTAATTGCAATTAATTAATTACAAAGTCTGTAATTAATTAGATTTTTTTAAATTGTGTCCCACCACTAGTAAAAACCCAACCTTCTATGTTAGAAGAAAACTGACAAGATCACCAAGGGCATTTGGATCCATTCTCACACCATGAATGTCTGTTTTACCTTTTAGAGCAGGAGTGCCCAACCAGTGGATCGCGGTCTACTAGTCAACCTCCGGCTACCATGAGGGTTGTAGGAAAAAATTTAAAAACAAAGTTGTTTTTTTAAAAAAATGTGTGACTGTATGTTTTGTTGTGCACCCTATCAGTCTCCTAAACACTTCCACATAAATAAAGTATTTTAAAAAAAGAGAAAAAGAAAAAAGTAGGTCACGTTTAACATATGGTAGCGGGTGACATGCATGACAGGAAGTTGACAGCTAATGTTGACAGCTGTCAACACGTGGCCGAAGGGAAACGGGCCAAGACATACCATTTTGACCCTGAATGGGAGGAAGATTATTTTTTTGTTTACTCTAATTCCAAGCCTATTTGTTTGATATGCAATGCAACGGTGGCGGTGGCAAAGAAAGGGAATCTGGAGCGGCATTTTAAAACAGTACACGGGAGTTACGAGAGGGATTTCCCGACAGAAACGCCTTTGCGCGCCACAGAAGTGAAGGACTTGAAAGCACAGCTCGCAGAACGACAGTGTTCACCAAACCGAAGACCCAGGGTGATATAAGGCCGCAACTATTGCTTCCTATCGCGTCAGTCACGTCCTTGCTAAACACAAGAAGCCATTCGATGACGGCGATGTTGTGAAGGAAGCCTTTCTCCAGGCAGCAGATAACCTTTATGACGACTTTAAAAATAAAACAGATCGTGAAGGCCATTAAAGAAGTGCAACTCTCCCGCAATACTACTACAAGCTGATGTGAGGGAATGGATGTGGATGTGGAGGAGCAACTGAAGAAGGATATTGACGCTTGCGAGTGTTTTTCCCTCCAATCTGACGAGTCCACTGATGTGGTGGATGTGACTCAATTGTGTGTTTTCATCAGGATGGTTTTTGAAGATATGAGCTTCAAGGAAGAGCTACTCACCATTTTGCCATTAAAAGGACATATTAGAGGTGAGGATTTTTTTAATGCTTTCATGGGGTTTGTTAGCTGATCTCCAGCACAACTGATGGGCCGCACCGGTGGCTTTATTACACTGTGCAAAGAATGTGAATCTTTCCCGGATATCCTGAACTATCATTGTATAATTCACCAGCAAGCGTTGTGTGGAAAGATTTAAAATATGAAAGAAGTGAGGGATATTGCGATGAAGAGTGTGTGTTCAGCTTTTCCGTGCTCACTTGGAGGAGAATGATGCTGAGCACACAGACCTGCTGCTTCACACGGATGTTAGGTGGTTAAGCAGAGGTACATTTTTGGCCAGATTTACGCAGCTGTTGCCTGAAATCAAGGACTTCCTGAAGCTTTCAAAACATGTGGATTACCATAGAAAGCTAAAGGACCACCAGTGGCTTTTTATCTTTCCTCACTGATCTGACTGGTGAGCTCAATGAATTGAATTTAGAGCTGCAGGGTAAAGATGTAGTCAACATGATGAGTTCAGTGAACACGTTTAAAAGCAAGCTACAGCTCATGTCCAGCAGGCTGCAGCGTGGTAACCTGCACAACTTCCCTCACATGCAAGCAGAACTACAACGTCAAGGTAAAGGTGTGACACAGTTTGACAGTGCACGTTATGAAGAGCATGTTCAGAGCATCTCCTCAGAGTTTGAGAGACGTTTTACTGACTTTGCATCCATCGAGCCTGTAGCCAGCTGTATGTGTTATCCATTTGGTGCAAGTATTGATGTTGGTGACATTGCCGCCAAAGTCAAATCACTTTTTGACTTGGAAAGCTCCGCTCTTGAGGATGAGATTCTGACATTGCTAAATGACATTGAGATCAAAGCCAGATCAACATCCGCTCAACCTGGAGAGCATGTGGTGTTCTGGAAACTACTGGTGGAGGAGAAATATCCCAATCTCAGAAGATGTGCCTTGAACCTGACAGCTCTTTTTGGATCAACTTATTTGTGAGTCTGCTTTCTCGCACATGAAAATCATCAAGTCCAAGCACAGATCAGCAATGACTGATGGCCACCTTGCAACCAGCTCCTACACTCCTGACTACGAGAAGCTAGCCTCCTCCTCCCAGTGCCACGTCTCCCACTAAGGTAGGAAGTGATTTCCTTTTTTCAAACTCAGAGAGCTATTTGTTTTTTATCTTGTTTATTTTTCTGTTTAGCTCATATTAAGGTCAGTTATGGCTATTGCTCACCATGCAGATTGGTGTGTGTGTGTGTGTGTGTGTGTGTGTGTGTGTGTGTGTGTGTGTGTGTGTGTGTGTGTGTGTGTGTGTGTGTGTGTGTGTGTGTGTGTGTGTGAGAGAGAGAGAAAGGAGCAGAGAGAGTGGGTTTGTGCTACAGCACACTGTGCAAACTGGCAACTGTGTGAGAGGAATTTGTCTATGTGTGTCTGTGTGTTTGAGAGAGGGAGGGTTTGTGATGTGATGTCGAGTGGTTGTGTGACAACAAGAAAAAGTGTTGTTCGGTTAGTTACTGCAGGCTGGAAATGATGTGTGTGGGTTTGTGATGTTGACAATGGACTGGTAGATCTTGGGAGGTTGGCTATTTGAAAAGTAGATCTTGGGTCAAAAAAGG
This sequence comes from Amphiprion ocellaris, assembly GCF_022539595.1. NCBI lineage: Eukaryota > Metazoa > Chordata > Actinopteri > Pomacentridae > Amphiprion > Amphiprion ocellaris. Next base: position 38,958,243 of record NC_072769.1, read on the forward strand.
TTGGGCACCCCTGTTTTAGAGCAATCTGTTCCAAAATTTTTGGGGTATTTTGATCAGGATCATAATGATGGACCAGCCAACCAAAAGACCAACCAATGCTGCCATCCTGAATTCTGTACAGACCTAAAGCTGAGCCCCCAGACTCCACATCTTACAGGCTGGAACCCAACTGGTACTGATGAATGCCAGATGAATGTGGCTGGTGAGCTTAAAGTGCATTTCCCAACTAAACCAGTAACAATCCTGAACAGAACTTTGTGTAGGCACCAACAACATTTTATCTGTTGTCACAAAAATGAAACGCTGTCTCTGTATCTTTGGGGATTTTAGGAGGTTCTGCTTTTGCTTTATTTCATCCATTCATGTTACTAGCTCACCAGATTAGTGCCATACACACCAACTACTTCTTGTATCTGTTTTTGCTTTCAAGTGAGCATTCCTACTTGTGACATACTGACACGCATCGAATGCAACCCACAGTCAGGGAGTTTAAAAACAGAAGAACATTTTGCATTAGTTATACTTGAAAGTAACCTCACCCAAGACCGACCCAAAAAAATACTCCATATACGCAGTGTACAGGCTGGCGAGTAACAACTTCCTCACTTGGAAGTCAGTGCAACTGCAGCCGAGGTAATGCCTCATCCTTTGGTGACCGATTTCACATGATACACTTTGCAAACATAAGGTTTAATGTTCTCCTTCACAAGTGGTTTTTCAGTCTAAGTGGTTATTTTCGGGGACTGTGAATCACTGTGTCCAGAGAGAGGCAATTCTTCTTTTCAGCTGATTTTATTATGAACAACAATGATATTCTCAAAGGGGCTGAGAGCAGGTGCCAGAGCTTGGCATCCCTCCCTGTGGCTGGATGCTCATGAGTCATAATGAGTCTAAAAAAATGAAGAAGCCTTTTTCTAAGGAGCTGGAGTTAATTCTGGGGGATGACTATCTAAGCATCCATCCATCCATCCATCCATCCATCCATCCATCCATCCATCCATCCATCCATCCATCCATCCATCCATCCATCCATCCATCCATCCTTCCTTCTATCCTTCTCTTCTCCTCTGTGTCTCATTAACTTCTCCTCATCTCTTTCTCTCACTTGCTCATCTTTTTCACTCTGAAAATAAGCCCTAATCCTCGGGGGATGTTTCAATATTTTGAAGTTCCCATTTTCAGTGTAATTGGTCTTTTATTAGGCTGTAAACCATAATGGCAGTTCTGCTCTATGAAGCATAACTACAGTGCTCAAACTGGCCTCTGGGGGCCACAGAAGCCATCCATCACGGCAGTTACCTATACAATAATGTTCAGTGCTTCTAAATGACCTTCACAGTTTTAAGATTGTGTTTTAAGTGCTGTTTCGACTGACTCAAATCTTTACAGAGCAGATATGTTTGTTAAAAATTTAAAAGAATAGAAGAATACTTTTGTTCAGGCTGAATAGGAAATGACACCACATTCCATTTGTGTCTTGAACTTGAAATAATTTTAAAGCTATTCCCTTGAGGCACCATTAGGTGGAGACATTTACACAGAAAGCAAGCGGATGTTAAAGGCTGAACAAGGTAATGATTCATTGTCAACCTTTAGAACTTGCTGGTTGTCATAAACTCACATCATCTGCCATTAATACAACCCAGGTGGGACCTGTACCCACAATGCCCAGCTCCAGAGGCTGATGCCTTATCCATCAGGCCAGTGGGCTGCAGAAGATACTACATGATATTCAAAATACAGGCCTGCTCCATTTTGATGTCTGCAAATGTAATTTAGACCACTGAGGTAAACATAGAATAAAACTGTGTTATGTAGTTCTCATCTGTGATTCCAAATCTACCAAAAACTAGGCCAGTACGCTACATCTGTGTATGTGTTAAAAAGAGACTTTCCCAGCATCCTAGACAATGTCACATATATTCCCAGAGGTTGTTGTATAAGTTTACCCTCTATAAATATGATGGTTGCCTTAAAATATGCGCCTGGGATTGTTTATTTTGACTGCATAATAAGCTGTGCCCCACTCAGCCTCAGAGAAGTCGAGGTATTTTCAGGTCACTGGTCGGCAACTGTGTGGAGGAGAGTGCCAGACAGAAGAAGTAGACAGACTCTGATTGAGTTACAGGGGGAAGGTCAGCAGCTTAATCAATCAGCATATTCAAACAATTCACCAATCCATCCATATAGAAGAGGAATCAACTAGTTTACTGATTGGGAAAGTAGAGGAATATAAATGAGTGCAGTCTAAAGTAGAAGAGTGATTAACAAAATTGTGCAGAGGAGAGAGCCAGAAGGAAAAAGCCGGCAGACTTGGCATGGGATGTTGATTAAATTATGGCCATCGGCCATCTTACTGCTCTTATGTTTTCCTTTGCCTGGGAAAACATTTAGGAGGACAGATGGAGCTGGTTTCATTCCAACTAACAGAGCACCATAATGTATATCTTGTCTATTCTCGAAGCTTATTAGACACTGACTACAATATTTACAGTAGCTATAAACAAACATACCACACTGAAATATCAGCCACATGGAAATTTATGTTAAAGAATCCAGAGCCAGTCCAGAGTTACATTTTCTAAAACTCTGTGTGTTTGCATGAGTTAAATAAGTCAAAACCAAAGAACAAAACTCAGTCTGCACCGGATTTTACGAAGTTTAATGTTCTCATTAATGCAGCTAGATGTCTTTACAGACAAAAAAAAAAAAAAAAGAAACAATAGTCAGAGTAAGAAAAAATCCCAAAACATGACATCAGAGCTTGTAATTAACCACAGCAATGAACGGATCCAATCTCCATGGATTGTTTTTAGGATGTTTATAATTCTGGACTAAAAAGTAGAGAATTACTTGGAAGCTTCATATGGCTGGAATCAGCTTGTCTTTTCTTTTGAACTGGCACAGCAGAACATATTATATCAGTGGGGAAACAAGGGAGAGGTGATAGCCAGCTGAGCCTCAGGTCTGATGACTGGAAAAATACAAGCTGTAGTCAACTGTTCTTGGCTGGAAACTGATGACTGACCCCAGATGTTTCTGTGGTCACTCAGCTGTTTGGGGAATAAATGAGGTGACTTCCTTTTTGCAGTTTATATTGAGACACTTTATCTTTTTAAACAGACAAACACTAACATCTACTGAAGAAGCACCAGCATGACGACACAGAGCGAACTAATTATTTTTTAAATTAGCATTAAGAGAGGTCCTTAACAGGATACTCCACGACCCAGGTGGGACTTGAACCCACAATCCCCAGCTCCAGAGGCTGATGCCTTATCCATTAGGCCACTGGGCCGCAGGATTTTGCTCTTACAGAATGAGCAAATAACACAAGTGTAAAACCAGACTGTTGCACTGTTAGGTGATTGGGTCTGAAAACACAGTTTATATACTCCACCAGCTGAAATGTTGCATCTCATCTCTTGTTTTTTTTCCTACTCTGTAAAGAACAGCGCTGCAGCAAAAGCTCCTCAGCGAAACAATAACAAGCATTTAAAAGTGCTGGATTGGAATAATTCATATCTGCTGCTCCAACACTGACACATCACTCAGATTATGTTTATTAATGCTTTAAAGCTCAATATACATTATTAGTACCAAAGGTACTTTACCACTGTTTTTTCCTGAAAGAAAGCAGGGATGATGTAACTTGTAGCATCTCCACCTTGACTGTTGTGTGCAGCTTGGATTTAAAGACGTCCCATGTACTCTAATGCAAACAAAATTTGATTACACTCAGTGTTACTCACCAAAATACATTATGTGTGTCCTTATAAGCACTCAATTTAGTTTTCGATTTTGAGTTTTTCTGTTGGCACCCAAAACGTTCTTGATCTTGATCACGCTGAACTGAAAACTTGGCTTCCACCTGACACAGCCACAGAAAAACATTTGTTGGTTTAGTGTCTAGAACAATATACTGTAGGCGGTAGGGCAGAACTGAGGCCCTCTTGCTCATTACAAGATTCATCCTTTTTTGTTCATTCTGTAAAATATGAAATATGTAACTGGGCCTGAGTGTGGCCCAGAAAAGGTTACCTTGAATCTGTTACAAAATACTGACTTTATCTAAAGAAATCCACTCTGTAGCTGTTTAGTTTGATTGCTTGAATGTGTCACTCATGACTCAGTATGGCAGCATGACAGGGAATGACTGGATGCTGGCTGCTGTGAGAACAAATCTATCATAATGACCTCTTCTTATAAACAAATGGTTCAGGGTCAAGATACGAGTATTTAGGCCAAATACGAAAACGCCCTCAGATGGAATTGAAGGATCCAGCAATTCCAAAGAGCCTCTTTGACCTCAAAACAGAGAGTAAGTAGGTTTCATATTTTACACTGCACAACTGAACAGCCACAAGAAAGTCTGAGTAGGTGGTCTGAGTTCACAAACACATTTAAATGCTGCAGGGAAATAAAAACTTGACATTTTAAAGGTGTTCGGTAAAAGTTTTTTACCTTGCTAACGTGAAACGTGGTGTTTTATTTCTCTGCTTGAAGCCATATCACGAGTGAAGTAAGAAGCCAACATTATAGCTGAGCATTTCCACCGTCAAACTGCAGTGTCCAGATGACAGAAAAACATGGAATCTGACTTTCAGGGTTTTGAACAAAACAGACGTAAGTAACCAATCCTGTCAATGTGCAGGTTTGAGTTTTTCGTATCGTTCTTCTTCAGAATTGGTTTCTAATTCAAACATGTGTGGCTGAATTTCTCCAGTATTACAACATGCCATTGTGTAGCATACAGTAGTTTTACAGTGTGAGCAGAGTCCTGAGTGGGCACATGTGAGATGGGTGGAGAAAGAGGTAGGAACTTTATAGATCATTTTAGAGAAAGCATTGGTGTAGAGATACATCTAAGTCCCTTTGAGGCCAGAAAGGATTATTTTAATAGAAAAAAAAATATGAAACTTTGATACACAGAGATGAGTTTTTAGTGGTTAAGTCAACAACCGGAGCAGGACTTTAATAATCTCTTTGAATAAATGAGCATTCCCACAAAACTGCAGTGCATGAAGAGTGTAAAGTAAGTTTGTTTATCTGGGACCTTTAGACAACTCACTGGTAGAGGTTAGCACATCACATACATCTTAATAAACGAGATCAAGCACAAAATAAATTCGGCTCAGTCTTTGCTATAAGATTGCAGGTATAGCTATATGCTTATGTGTGTGTGTGTGTGTGTGTGTGTGTGGTAATAACTTTGTCCACAGCAACATGAAATCCACTTAATCTCCATCTAGTAGTTTACTTGCTGTCCGCAGGGCTGCTAGATTAAAACATCTTCACTGCACTCACTGAACCGTGAACACCGGCCTTGCAGTACTGTAAGCAGTGTCCTCGCACACAATGGGATTTACAAGCCAATTTTTCACAGTTATGGAAGAACTGAGTACATGCCATGGATGCAGGCTAAGGCACAGTGCATTTATCATCATAACTTGCACAGAAAAAGCAACAAACAAACAAACAGAGGAGCATGAAGGGAAGCTGCTGTACTTTTGACAAAGACGGTAAAATAGTGAGAAAGTTGCATATGTTCCACTCAACATGAAAGTTTTCACGACTTACCAAATAAACTATGACCTCTGTTGAAATCTGTGAACACACTTCTGTTAAGTTTATCTTCTTACGAGCAGACCTGTGTGCCTCTATATTTCCAGTCTGTTGTGATGAGTCTGGCTTTTTAACAGTTCTGGTTCAAAAGTGCTTAAGTCAGATGAAACTTGAGGCACAAATACAAAAAAGTATCAAATTATTTGTAGTTGACTACAAAGCAACCTTCCCTTTTAGATAAATTACATTGCATTTTACAAAACGTTTAGCCTCACTTTCCAACACTCAGAAAAATGAAGGTGCTAACTGTTTTTTGCAGTGATGCCATAGAAAAACTATTTTTAATTTTACAAGGAACCTTTTAGCGAAACGATCTTTAAAGAACCAACACTTAAAACAGTTCTTTAAAGAACTGCCAGAAGTGTTTCACATAACTATTAAAACAACAATTTCCTCAAACACCATAAATGGTGCTCTAAAGAACTTGAACAAAAGTAGGTTCATTAAGGAACCATTTTCAGGATAGTGGTTTGTGGAGCCACCCAGTTCACTAAAGAATCGCTTTCAAATATATGTATTTTTTCCAGAATAAATGGGTCTTTTATGATTTGCACTCAAGTGGTTATGTGTGCTAATTAACATAGTTGCTGGCTATTTTTTCATGTTCCTTTACACTTCATTCATGCAAGTAAGGTACTAAAGATGTGAGCTTTACACCTCTAAAGCCTTTAATTTAACGATGGAGCCTAACCATTATAATACATGTAATATTTTGGATTCTGGGCTGTCAGTTATACAGAACAATATACTATAAGACTGGGATTTGGGAAAATGTGAACAGCATTTTTCACTGCTCTGATGGTTAATTGGCTAATGGAGAAAATATTCTATCGATTTTTCAATGAAAATTGAATGAAAATAGGTGTAGCTCTAATTTCCTGCTATCTTTTGCCAAAAATTATAACTCCAGTAAAACTGAATAACTTTAAGCACTTTAAAGCACCACATAAAGTGTGTGAAGAACCACCCAGCAAATAAAGAGGATCTTGAATTGGTGATGGCTCTCTAAAGAATCTGCTAGCGTGCAGCATTGTGGTAAATTAAAGTCTTACATAACGGAAACACTGAGATTGCAGTCAGTCTGCTTTTGGAAAAAAGGGGGCAATAAAACCCTAAAACAGGTACATGGACTTTTACTTTAGCAGGATTAATAATGCAGGACTTTTACTTGGGATGGAGTATTTCTCCATTGCTGTGCTGGTACTTTTAGTCAAGTTAAGGATCAAACCCTGCAGAGAAGTACTACTGCTCTTACATTCTAGTCTTCTGACTTATGCTGTAGATTTATGGTGGTTAAGTCTTGTGAAGTTAAATTTACTGTCATCTTTTACTTGGTTGTGGTATTTTTGCTACTGTTGCTGAAGCTGTGAAGACCAGTTGCCTGTATTTGTTTAAGTCTCTTCCTCTACTTTAAACGTTCTGTTTATAATCACAGCCAAGTAGCTTGTATAACTGGCCCATAACAAGGTGGTTGTTTTATGTGAACCCATCTCTTCCTGTCACTCTCTGTTTAAACTAATGTTCAGATTGTTGCCAGAAATACTCCAGTTTTCTGTGCGTCTAAAGCTGCCATATGCTGACAAAGTGGAAAGATTTACCTTTTTTGGTGGAGCAGGATGACAAATTAGAACTCATAATTTGTGGACAAATTTCACAGCAATCTATCCAGTAATTGTGACTTAAACACTCTGTGATGACAAATTAACCAAGTGACATTGCCATAGACCCAGGCTGATCAGGCTGATGGGTGGATAAAAACAGCTGCCCACATTTAACTTTCTCTGGATTGACAAAGGTCAATAGCTCTGTCCAAAACTGACAGCTGTGAAGGCCCAGTGGTGGGAGATTATTCTGTCTCACTCAATTTTTTAAAGCTCAGCAACTCAGTCAGACACTGACAGGTCTCTGACTAAACATCAGTGGAAATCATTGTTAAAGATCAATCCTGCACACGAGCAGCTCAATTCAAGTAATGGAACAAAAACAACCTAATGGGTCGGATCTGACAGAGGCAGAGTGGAAGACGCCAGCAGGCAGAGACTGACCTTCCTTTGAGTTTTTCACTTTAAACTCCTATTTTATCTTGATGATTAGAAGAAATCATAGAACATACTTATGAAATGTGGGCACAGTGTTAAATTATGAATCTATGGTTAATTTGAACTTTATACAGAAGCAACACTTGGGTCATGATTTGGTTTGCTACATGATCAAACAAACTGCTTTTGACTCAGAGTTGTGAGGCTTGTTGTCTTGATTCAAAAGACAGCCAAACAGCTTTTCCTCAAAAAAGGAACTTTTTTTTCTCTCTCTCTCTCTCTCTCTGCCTTCTCCATCTCTCCATTGCTCCCCTGGGCTCCTTTCCTTCAATGATAGGTTAAACAGCTGAGGGCTGTGTGTGTTTTCACTGTGGTTTAGATTCATCTTGGGAGTAGTGGTTAGACTGGGAGAGAAGGAGGGCGTGGGAGGAGGCTGTTTAGAGTGTGCAGAGGTTCAGCACAAAATACAAAGGGAGAAGGAAAGACAAAAGAATTACTAAAGACAGACAGAAGTTTAAGGAAAAAGGCATAGCTTGGAAGGACTTAGTAACATCTGTGAGCGAATAAGGCACTGAAGTCCTGCACCCCGTTCTTGCTTTCCTCCAGCTAAAATCTGCAACTTGACAGATGTTTTGGAGTTTCTTGTCCAAAAAAGACATGCTATGGAGAGAAAAAAATCTTCTGAAAGTTTCTGTTTGGTGGAGACAGTTGAGAATGAAAGCATTAAACAAGTTAAAGAACGCTGCAGTTGTCTTCTCCACTTCAGTAACAAATATCAAAGACATTTTTGAACTTCCGACCTAGATGCCAACTTTTAGGATTCATGTTAAATGTTTAGAAAATAGATTTAGAATTAGTTTGTGGCCATAAATGGGTGTATATATTTCTGAACTTCACATGCAAAACAAAGCACACAATCTTAATTAAAACCTGATGAGCAACACTTCAGCAGCAACTTGACCAGAATGACACTGCAGATGGTCAGCTTGTATTCAGCATATAGATGCAGAAACAGCTGGAAACAGACATCTTGACTGAAAAGAGTCAGTGCACAGGGCCGACTCGGTGGGACAGGAGACATCAGAAGTCCAGCTGAAATAATAGATCTCCGGTTTTGAAGTCTTTTGCTGGACAACCACACATATTTTTTGCAGGAACACACTGCATTGGCTCCCACCCAGTTTTTTAAATGAGGGGGCTGCATTTTGTCACACAGAATTGTTTGACCATGAGCTACACATCGGAAAGCAAACTTAAACCTTACGCCTAAAGCCAGTATAGCTTTTTAAATGTATAAATGAGGTTATTTTTTGAGAATAGTACTGATGAGCGTTGGCTGAGATAGCGATTTGCTCATGTGGTCATAATAACCTGCATCCACTTGGCCACATAATGCTGTAGCTGTGTCTTATTTCAAGTTAAATCTTAACCTTTCACACTAAAACCTTAAACAATGCTGTTTTTTTAAAGATTATTTGAAGGATCCTCTAACCTTGTCAAGCTATAATGACATTTTCAGCCTTGAAGTAAAGACTTTGAAGGAGGTAGCCTTTACCTTTGATGAAGGACATGCATAGATCCAGTCTAATAGGGATCATGTGTGCCTCATTTTCCTGCTTGGATACTCATGGCTGTTTTCTTGCTTTCCATGGTGATGTTTGCTATTTATTTATTTTTTTCTAAAGCTAAACAATACAGGCATCACAGCATCAACTTAAGTAGCGTCACCTGCTGTGTTCATGTGTGTTTTAGTAATCTACACATGCCACATCAGTCAGTGAGTGAAAACAGGCAAAGCAGGGTAGCAGAGAGAATACTGACATAGAAAACAACATAAGGAATGTGTGATTTGCTTTAGAGTCTTGCAGTACATGCGTGGGCTTTTGCCCTGTGCAAAAGCGAATCGTAGAGCCCAAACTTGCAAGTGGGAAATCACAGTAAATCGCAACATAAAACAACCACATGGATGAGTCATCATGAAAACTGTGCTGTGTGCAGCAGTGAAGGAGTGGAGGATAGCAATAAACCTGTTTTTATACCACTTATTTCTACAGACTTGTGATTCATAAGAACCAAAATAAGTCAGAGAGACATGGTAAAAAGCAAAGGTATAAAAGCCTCACTATATTTCCTGACATTGTGAACAAATACATCTCTGATTATTCTCAAACACATCCACTCCGTTTGATATTGAATCGAAACTCTGTATGGCTCTGCAGCTTAGTGTAGCCGCCCACAGTGTGCAACTCTAAAGAGGAAGTAAGCAGAGGACGAGTTGGACACACTCATTTGGATCAATTAAAAACTAAATTTACATGCAAAGTATTTTACATTTATTGTTGCGGCTTTTTTTTTTACAAGCTTGCTCCCATCATGGAAGTGGCAAAACACATCGATTTTCTAGATTTTCTGATGAGATTACTTCAAATATCAATATTAATTACATTGAAACACACACAAATATATGCTGTTGGTTGTTGAAAATACTGCCATAAGAATGATGGAAAGCAAGAAAGTTGAGCATAAGAGAAAGAAGATGAGGATTGGACAGCGGGGTGGGGAATTAGACGTTAATGAAAATTATAGCATTGGAAAGAGGAAGAGATTAATTTCCTTCTCTTACACAGCATCTATTTACACCATGTTTTGAGAATGCTCACATTAAAAGAATGATTAAATGAAGTACTTTGAAAGATGTGAGGATATGTGCTTGTCTTACAATTCAACACTCAATAAATGAAGAGAAACTGCCTTGAAAATAATGAAGTCATTTGTGGACAGCGGTTAGACACCTCAGGAGCATTTATATACAAGTGAGCCTCAAGCCTAGCCACATTTAGCATTTAAAATGAACTGCAGTTTCTCAAACAGCCACATGAGGCTGCCTCCAAAAACGAGTCAACTCCCATAGACCCCCATGTTAAATGTCCAACTTAACAGCAGAAATAAACATATTTGCTGCCTTGAACAAAAATAGTTTTGATCTCTGTAACATACTTCGATGTAATGTCAATTTTTCATGGTGTGAATTTTTGGATAACTCAACGATTTAAACTGCTCAGCTGACATAGTCAAGGATCAAAAAGTTAAGATTTTTACCGTGAAATGTCATCATACATGTCTGTGTCTAGATTTTACAGTGAAAGAACATTTCAAAAATCTACCTGCTTTCCCTCCAACTAGTATTGTACTTTAAATTCTGGCAAATGTAAGAAGATTCTCCAAAGGTAAGTATGACAGTCGCATACCGAGGTATTGCATGAAAAGACAGGAGTCAGCTTCAGAATACAAGAACAGGCAAAAGTACAAAAGAACAAAACATGAGACAGAAATAGGCAGGAAAGAAGACAGTACAACAAAAAGGAGAGCATATATAAGACACAAAAAGAAGAAAAAATCTGAGAGAAAGATGGTGAGGAAAAAGAGTTTGAAGTTACTTCAAAAAGGAGATGAGACATTAGGAATATAGGAGGAGGATATGGGAATAAAACAGACAGGCAGAAAAATGACCCCAAAGCCACAGCATGGGAAACTCCACAAAGGCCAGCTCCAATCAAATAGACAGCATGACCGGGAGATGAAAGGAGCTAAATGATGTGAGGGAGTGGGGCTGGAGAGCGAGGAGGAAGGGAGATGACAGGAGGAAGGAAGAGGACAAAATTGGATTGAAAGACTGAGGGAGATATTAGAGTGAAAAAAGAGATGGAAGAAGAAAAATTGTGGGTGCAGATAGAGATGGAGAGAGAGAGACTGATTGTGGGGGAGTTACGTACAGTGAGATCTTTGAATAGGCGGATAAAAGTCACGTTGGACTCCGATTTCAGTCAATTATGACTCCAAAGTCATGCGTGGGAATGGAGTCAGTCATTCACTGCAACACGAATGATCAAACGTTTTTAACAGGTTATCAAGTCCACATGTATTCACTTAACAAATAGATTTGGCAGGAAAAACAGAACAAAACATATATGACAAGATTACATTTCTTATCTCCAGTGAATGGCTTTAAGGAATTATGGCAACTAATGCCATTAAAAATGAGCATCTTTGTCATTAAGAGTAGGATTCTGTCTTATTTGTTTGCTCTGGACACTTCCTTTTTTCTTCTCTTTGCTGGAGTCGGTAGTGCAAAGATCCTTTAATATTATTACATTATTAAATGAGGCTAAGTTAAGGCTCAGACATTTAAATGAACAACATTTAATGTTGTTCATTTAAATGTCTGAGCCTTAACGCCTCGTTTTTAAAGTTATACCAAACTGTTTGGACACAGAAGAGATATCTTTGTCTGAATAAATTGGTTTGTTCCGTCTCTGACAGTGTTATCATGGAATTGCTGTTTTATCAGTTGTGGGATGTAAGGCGCTAACTACACACACTACTGAAATGTTGTCCCCTCTGGCTGATTGTACAAAAAGGAGCTCAAATGCTTGCAATTGCGATGAATTAAGAATTTTTTCCCCCTCATCACTTTATGGTGTCTATATGTGCAGAGGAGCGAGACAGATGTGTCTGTTTGAAGCTGCTTCTGCAGAGTTGATTCAGCTCTGTGGTCAACGTGCTTTTGATTTATTACTATTATTTATATTTTGGAGTCCAGTGGTGTTGGACTGTGTTTTACTGAAAGTTGTTCATAGACTTTACTGCATTAAGGAGGCAGACCATTTATAAAAAGCTAGTCAGTGTAATGAAATTCAAAAACACCACCAAGTACAATATCATACATTCTGATAACATTTAAATAACATTTACCTTGTCAGGCTTTATTGATAATGTATTGGATTGCACAAAATTGTATGTATATACAGTCATAAGCAGAGTTACCACATATTTGGACATTGACCGTGACATAAAAAAACACAACAAAATTACTTATGAATTATATTTTTTTAAGCTTCTAACCACATGTAACAGGTAATTCTTACAAAGTCCTGCAAGACAGGAGAGATCTGCAGGCTGTGGTCACGGTGTACACATTTCAAAACTCATAAAACCAGTTTTTTACACTCAGAACCAACAATATTTCAATGTAAAGGAGACCATGTGCAGAGAACTTTAGGTATGTGAGCTCGTAAAGATGCTGAACTGACAGGAGACAGAGAAACACAGTGTAAACACTGTGGAGCAGATCTGCATCAGTGGCACTAAGTCATTCAGTGGACGTCCACTTCTGCTTGGAAAGGACAGAATAAGATCATGGTTACAGTTATTAACTTTCTGAAACTTTTTGGTTTGAACGTTGGCATATTAAATGATAAAACCTTCCATTGTGAATGTGATTTTTATTACATGGGTTGATGTAAAAGACACTGATAAATACAGAGGAGGTAAACAGAAAATGAAGTCAAACAGTGAAAAGATGTTATATGATGTTTATGTGTTTTTGCTAAACCTGCTCTGTAATTAGTCTTTCAGTTCAAGATTGAGGTAGTGCTCAGCTTTTAACTCATTTATCACTTTTTACCATGTCAAAGACAGAGAGACAGCAAAAACACAAACACAGAGACAGACAGACTACTCCCCCGTCTCCCACCATCTGTCTCATGTTTTTCCATCTTGAGTTCCCATAGATCGGACCCAAAGGTCCCATGCAGAGCTGGGAGATGATACAACTCAATGACGAAAAGTTGTCGAGAGACAGAGAAGAGCTGAAAGACAACGTTGCAGTAAGGTAGTATTACAAAGAGGTTTATATTCAAATAACAACATACCAGACCAATCAGATTGTGAATACTTTTGAGTCACTTGTGGATCATTTATTCTGCCTCAGTTAGAAATGCACTGCCGTCATACTTACAGTTAATATGTCACCACAAAGCTCACAGCTTCATGGTAAAGTATAGAAGTTTTTATCATCCTGTATGTATGGTTTCACCAATTCACATTCATCTAAACTTGAATTCTATTTTCATTTATCTAAACTTGTTTGGCCATTTTGTTGCACCAAGCCAAATTTAAGTATGAAATTGTTTGAAATCATTCTTTTTTTGTTTGTTTTTGGTCACATGAGGAAACAAGACAAGGCTACAAACATATTATGGAATATTACAGTTTTATGGCACATTTTTCTTTGTGCACATCCTGCAGACATAAATATATATTTGGAGTGGGTTCAATCTGCTGAATCTCCTCTTTCAGCTCTGCTTCGGTCTTCAGCAGCCCCTGAGGGGAACAGTTGGCTCTTTAGGAGGTAAATGCATCACTACTATCACCAGCTAGCTTTGTTTTTTCAGCTTGATGGGCAACAGAGAGGATTTTTAGAAACATTGCTGCAGCTGAAAACAGTACAGGTGAGACTAAAACCAACACAGTGAATTCAATCCAATGTCAGCATAAAACCACTGATTATAACAGCTTTTAATTTATCAGTCTTGTCCCAAAATATTCACATGGTTCTTTTTTTTGTCTCATTGTTACTTCCTGCACTTTTTTTCTTTTAGCATTTTCAGATTTTTTTCTTATCTAAAATAGTCATTTTTCTTTTCATGCTTTTTGATTTTTAGTGTGTATTAGTTGTATGTGCCTCAACACCACTGAAAACGTCCCTCAAAGTGTTCTCCAGGTTTTTGAATAAAATAAAATCATGAAAAGAATGAATGATAGAGGCATAAATATCTAATCAAACCATTATAAATTTTTTTTTGTTAATGAAGACCATATATTCACCTTTTTATGCACATGGGACTCTGGTATCTCTATGTTCACTTCTCCACCTACATGAATTGTCACATTTCAACTGAAGCCTTAAAAGCCTGCTAAAAAACCTCCCGATTTACTCTCCTCTCAGTTGTTACAATGAGCTGATCAGCTCAGCAAACTCCAGTTCAGACACAGACAGTCATTTAAAGTCACATCTGCAGTCAAGTCATGCACCACCCTGAGTCTTCTGTTAATGGTAAACTCTGTATATACACGCATAGTATAGCTGGAAGCGGATGAATAGAAGGAGAACTGAGAGAAAATGTGGACTAATTTGGAACATATGGAGAGCAAAAGCATGAAAGAACAATGACTGCAGTCTTACATGTAAATGAAGAGCACTTCTTGCCAAACAGGCATCCTCTGTTAAAAATATGTACAGAAATACCTGCTTTGAAGATTGTTGGTTCAAGTCATAAGCCTCCTGGCTAAATCTGAGCTGTGGGAGAGTGAGTGATGCAAACCTCCCCTTCTTTAGTAAATCAATACTGAGTCACTTTTAAAGTCTGTGTAAAAGAAAGGAAACTCAGAGACTTGTTTCTAACTAGATTATACATACCACAAAATGATTGCTGAAAACGTTCAAAAACCTGTCAATTATGTCGGACTGAGTTGTGAAATTAGACCGTTAAACTGCGTTTCATCATTTCTGTGTTCACAAAGTTAGGTGCAACCCCTAACTTGACTTTGCATTCAGTAGCCTATCATCATTTTTATGTAACTTTAGCTGATGTTAGTGGTTGTAATGTTATATTGGGCTGGTTACCAGACACAAACATGGACAAAGGGATGCCTCGCCTTCCCAGTAGGGTGTAAATTTAACATTAGCACCCATCACCTGCTAAATCCAGATGATGTCTTGCTTTGGTGTTTACCAAACAAACCCTTCAAAAAATTGGTGGATCGTTTTTATTTAAAAAAAAAAAAAAAAAAAAAAAATACAGAAACTGCCAACTACACCAGAACAATAGCCATAAAATGACAAAAAATATTCCGCACCTAGAGTGATTTCACCACTAATGTTTTTGGTGCAGTTGAAACAAACTCATGCCTGGTTGTTTGGTTAGTACCTTTCATCTGGGTGGTGAGGACACTGTCAATCGAACCCTGGTGCAGATCAAACAACCAAACCATGGCTATGTGTGAAGGTGGGTCAAGAGGACTCTGGTGTGGCTCATCTGTACTGTGAAAGCAAATTAACCAACATGTACAGCAGTACAAGTCCAACAGCTGCTAAATGGTGCATCCATTTCTTAGTTCATAGTGATTTGGCACTTCAGAGTAGCTGCACGTTTTTCAGCCACTTTAGTGGACATCTCCCCAGAATTTAGAGAAGAGAAGATAATACAGGTTATTTTTTCATGATTTTGAAACCTAATGTTGTTTACTTAACATTTTATAATCATTTAGATTTACCTGAACGGTTAAGAACAAATGTCTGTGTGGTGGGACCAACTCAGAACACATTTTCATTACTGCTTTACATGGAGCTGAGGCAATACGCTCAACACTGTGTTGTTATTTTTCTAATGTGTTTGTGTCTTGTGTCATTTTGATGTATTCCCTGTGGAGGTGTAGCAAAAACAAACAGAAAGCTTCTGATGTTTATAGAGTTTTGTAATTAAATGAATTCCCCATTGTTCCTGTTCATGCCAGAAGTAAAAGAAACTATCTCCTCGATTCACTAGATTTTTCAATTTTTTTCATGAAATAAAACATAAACATGGTCAAAGACTCAATGCATTTATGTTTAGAAGAACACTTATCCATTTTTCCTGTCAAGTATTGTAGCAAAAAAGTACAATTCAGAGTACCTGTTTGTCAGCAGGATGACTCCAAGCACTAAACTGTTGCAGACTGTCGATACATTTCACACTGTAATCAATACTAATATTTCTGTCAGACTCTGATGATGTGAAAGCTACAATAAGCCCCAAAGACTAAAATCCATAAATGTAAATGTGGAGGACTCAGAGGAGGAATGGATTCTGGAAAAAGAAGAGTTAGGACACTGCTAAAGTGCACTGAGTCTCCCTAGTTACGCTTTGTTGGGAGAACTCCATGCCACTACTCTCTTTACATCAGGTCCACACAACCACAAACTCAAACAAATCATATTTCCAAGTGGCGACAACCTGCCCCTCTGTGTCAACCTCAACTCCATCCACTCCCTTTTTAGATTGTTGACTGCCTTAAATATTAAATATTTAATGTGGAGCTGTCTTAAAGTTTACAGTTTTTATTTTACTTAACGAAACAAGACATTTTTTGGTGCTCATTTTCCAGACTCAGGGTCACAGAGTAATATACAAGATTAGAACTGTTTGTGTCAGCTGTATTGTGTTGTCAGGTTTAGCTGCAGGCTAAGTCCACGGTATCCCTGTGAACAAGGTGTGTCAAAGGTGTAACACTCAGTAAACAGATCAATATTATACTGTACATGTGTTTAGAAGACGTATCTGTGGAGGAGTGTTCAGCACTGTTTCTACGGCTACATCCAGAGAATATGCTGGAATTTAATAAAGAGAGAGAAAACAATCTCCATCTAAAAGATTGTTGAAACACACATCACATGATCTTTCACTTGAATTTGCTGAAGTGAAGATTCCTGGATTCACAGGCATTAGTAGCATGATAAAATGCAGAATGTAACTGCACACCTGTTGCACAGTCAGTAGCCTTGCATTGCCAGATCATTCTACAGTTGAGAACAATCTGACTGCATCTCATTATCATTATATTATAGGGAGGGAAATGCTCTGGCTTGTTTGTTTTTGTACAAGTCATTCTCAGTTCTGCTGGGCGGAGCTAAGCAAAGATGTTCCATCAAACAGTGTACTGGGGAATTATTTCAGTGGAACACTTCAATTGGGAAGGCCAACACTGTCTTTGAAATAGCTAATTGACACACACACACAAAATAAAAATAAATAAATCCAAGCACAATATCCAAATCCTTGGCAAAATCTAAATTTTCAGTGAGGTAGGTTGTTGCCTGAAGGTTGTTGTTTATGTTTCTCATAGTTCAGGGGATTTTTAAAACAGCTATTGAAGAGCTGATACAGTCAACATGAGTCAGACCACAAGGTCCGCAATGTCTGTAATTTGTTATCCATGTTGAGCTAACCACTGATAGTCAATCCTTATGCCTTTGTTTTTTCTTCTTCTGGAGAATGGTGATGTGATAGGGTCGTGACTAGTCAGGAAGAATCCGCAATGAACGATAACACCCAATCAGAAAGCAAACATGGAGCCAGTATCATTGTTTCCAAAAAGAGGATAATCATCCAAATTATAATTAGGTTTAAACTAGCATTTCATTCATGGTAAGGTACAGTCGTGAACAAAGGTTTACAAACACTTCCAAAGACCATGTATATCGGGGCAGAGTTTCCAAAGACTCCTATAACTCTGGATCAATAAAACCCACGTCTTTGTCACAAAAGACAAAACAATCATGCATTTAGTTTTTTTTTTTCATAGATTCATTATAGGTCTTCTGGAAATATGACAAACTCTCCTAGGTCAAAATTATACAGACAGCAGTGCTAATATTTGGTTAAAAAAATGTCATGATGAAAAGAAATTGAACCAGAGCCAAAACCCAAAGAGTCAAAAGAAAGTGAATTTGCTCTAAAAATGGAAGAACACCTTTTCTGTCCCAGCAAATAGCATTTTGTTTATAATTAGTGCATGTAATGTAACAATAAATACTACTCAAAAGTCTGATATGTCACTTTAAAAAAATACTGCATAATTGTAGGCCTTAAATCTACAGGACTGCTGACAGCATATCTAATTTAGTTGATTCCACAGCGTTAGAGATGACTACAGAAAATCATGGGGGACCCTCAGGGCATCTTCTTCCACACTAAACCTTACAGGCAGCGAGGAGCAGTAACACAAACATTCTCCTTTCAGATGTTTTTCTTCATCTTTTATGCTTTGTTGGGACATTTTGTCTTCATGGAAATGCAAGCTTACAACATGGAATTCATTCTTTTTTGTGTGTTTGTTCAGCAAGCTGAGGGGGCTGACAGGAAGCAGAACAAGCAGAACACAGCCAGAACCTTGAGAGAAAGGAGAAAAGCCGGGGTGATGGATTGCTCAACAGAGGAGAGGAGGGGAGGCCTAAAGATCAAGCAGCTAAAACATGAAGCCAATGCTGATGTGCCAAAGTTCCTAGAATGACCACTTGAGGCTGGTTTCAAAAATCTAAAAGTGATGCAAATTTAAGGATGTGGCCTCTGAGTGATCTGTTGGTCCATTTTTGAGTAACGTTGCTAACAGACAGACAGACAGACAGACAAACCAATGCAAATTGTCACATAAATCTGCCCTATTACTTTTCTGACTAACAAATAATTTACAGATGTAATGTTAGAAAATTAAATAATGTCTGGGGGAAAAAAGTTTTGTTTTCATTTAATAGAGCAACAAATGTCACTTTAATCGACTAAACTGGTTCAATATCTGTTATTTACTTTGTGCACATAGATGCATCTTCTGGACATCCAGGACACAGATGTCAGATACGATCATGCCTGCTGGATTTACTGTCAACAGATATCTGATAAAGAGCACCACATGTTTTAGAAAGATTTGTTCCTCGAAAGTACCAGGAGTACAGATGAGATGTTACACATTAGCTTTAATACAGTAAAACGAAATTCTGCACGAGAGGAAAAGGAGTTATGTAATTAGTATCTGATTCACTTTATCTGTATTACTCCATAAGCACATGTATCATGCTTTTTATCTCCTTAAATAAATTATCTTGACACCACAACCTGCCCCTTTTACACAGAGAGACAGAGAATGAGATGAGAGCGGATGCAGAGATGACAGACTGAGTTTAGAACGGAGTGATGGAGGAACTACAGTGGGAGTTTATGAGCGGTGATGTAACGTCCTTATTTTTGGATTGCAATATTGGACGTCATGGAACAAATGAAATTAAAACGAGTCCAGAATGTGAGTCGTGGAGGAGAGAGGAGAGGAGAGGTGACCTATATTTCTGTGTTGGGTGGTGACAGTTCCTCCAATGCCACTTTCAGCTCCCTGTTATAAAAGTTCTGGATGGAGTGCAGCAGTTTAGACTCTCTTAAGTAACAGTGATGGATGCGGAGTTTAGGGAGGGATGGTGAGGGGGGAGAGGAAGGGGGAGACTGGCTTGATGTTTGATGAGGGAGGGAGTAAAGGTGTGTGTGTTCTCTGTGAAGACTGAGAGGGAGGGAGAGAGAGAGAGAGAGCGAGGGTGAGAGAGGTTTCTTCTCCGTAGTTCCTCCTCTCTATCTGACACCGGCAGTCGGTTTTTTCTTCCTCGGCTGTGGTGAAACTGCACCAGGTAAGAAAAGCGACCAGACACTCTGAAACGATGCGACTTTATGACACGACTCTGCATAATAATCCTCATGCTTTAAAAAAAGAAAAGAAGAAGGTAAAAGGAGAAGAAGGAGCAGAAGAAACACCCGGCGGCGCGTTTGCGTTCTTGCAGGGACGTGCAGGATTGAAGAAGTTCGTCCCAAGTTGCCAACTCAGCAGCAGTTTTTTTTAATGTGTGTTCTGAAAAGTTAAACCTGCAGTAACATCGCACTGCCCGGCTTTGTGCGTATGTTTTGACTTGTGTAAGCGTGTGTGTGTGTGTGTGTGTGTGTGGTTATCCTGAGTGCAGCTGCATGCCAAACTGATGCTCTGGCTCTGTAGACGTGGCTCCCTAAATGGTTTCATTATGCAAGCGTGTTGCGGTCGGCGTCGCTGTCGGGCGGTGTGTGTGCGTGTGTGTGTGCGTGTGTGTTGAGCACATTGTTCGTTGCCATGTTCATGGTGCAAAGTGTGCACACATGTGGAGGGGTCCTGATGACCTGGTGGCCTGGAACCGGGAGGAGGAGGAAGAGGAGGTGGTGGTGGGTCTGATGATGACGTCAAATTACGTTGTGATGCAACACTTAAATTTAGCTCTATAACTTAAATGTGTGAGGATTTTAAAGGGATCACCGAGTGCCAAATGTGTTTTAAGTTGTTTGAGGTTGCAATACTTTGATTAACTCGTACTGGTTTGATACCAGTGGCAGCTAAAATTGAATACTTTCTCATGCTTAATAATGGCCACCAGGAGTTCTTTAATGTGCAAAGTGATTGTTGATTTAGGCCCCAAAAACAATAGGAAACTTCGCTTTTGGTGAGCTCCCAGCAGCTCCCTCAGGGCTGGACTCTTATGCAGCTGTAGCATGGATGTAAAGCAGATTGTCTTAGTAGACATCCAGGAACAGAATCAGAAAGGTTTTATTGCCAAGTAGGTTTATACATTCAAGGAATTTGACTTGGTGTTTTAGTGCAAAATAGTAAACAGGAACATTCAGAACAGAAAATTTACTTGCACTTACTAGACCTAGGTCTAGTAAGTGCAAGTAAATTTGCAGTAAGTGCAATCATAAGTTAATAAGTCACAATTGTCTACAGTCTGTAGTCCTTTAGTCCAGTGGTCCTTTGTTTTTGGGATGGTGCATGGTGGAGGTCTTTAAGTGGGCTGGTACGTGGCAAGTCTCCAGTGAAATGCTGAAACTATCTGTGAACGCTGAAGACAGCTGGTCAGCACAGTGCTTCAAGCTGGACGAAGACACAGAATCAGCATCCAGAGATGTGTTTGATCATAGGATGCTGGTACGGCCTTCATCCAGACACTCACGTTTTTGCCCTGTTAGCATGTCCATATGGTGTTTTTTATATGCTAGATGACACATCATGAGTGAAATTAGCAGTCAAGGCCATGGCAGTACATTTAAACTGCAGTGTACTGATGACAGTCTCAAAAACACAGATTCAGACCAACGGAAACAACCCTGTCAACTTCCATTGTGGAGCTCAGTATCCCTAAACATGGAATCTTAATCATGCTCTCTGGTCACTGATTTAACCCTTAACGATAAATTTCTGTGTATCAAATTAACATTTTTAGAAGTTTAATGCCTTCTTCTTGAAAGTGACTTAGATGTAACTCTACACTGTTGCTTCCTCTAGAATGTGTAGATCTATAAAGTGTGTTTCTTTCTCCACTGAGTCACTCCAAGCACACCAGTTCACCTACAACTGCTCAAACACTGGAAAACTGTTCTACTGACACAATACCAAGTTCAAACTAGAAACCTGAAGCCAGATCCTAGTTCCTTAGGTTTGTTATGTATGATTCCACGTTTTTGAGACTGTAATCAGTACACTGCATTTTCAAGGTGGAAACATTTAGCCATGGAGTTGACTGCTTTTTTTCTCGCTCATCCTACATTTCCAGTATATAAGGAACTCTATATTGACATTTTAATAAAGTTAAAACTCAATTTTCAAGGGAGCCTTCGAAAACAATCACTCTTGGCTCAGGATGAGATCGAACATATCGGCCTCCTCTCGTCAAAGATCTGAATGTCTCTCAGGACAGTTGGCTTTGCAGTGAACCATTCGCATCCAGACTACAGCTGCATAAGAGTCCAGCCCTGAGGGAGCTGCTCAGAGTTCACTGACCTCAATTCTACTGACACCGGAAACACGAGGAGGCAGTGAAGAGGACTGTCAACAGCTACCAGGCTGTTTGTTTCATCTCAGTTTTTGGAATTTTATTTAGAGTTCCTTTGCTTTATTTGCAGTATTTGCTATCTGTTGTACAAGCATACAAGCTATTTTATTGTAGCATGCAAACATTTGTGGGCTATAGCTTCATTAAATATTATGGTTTTGTCGGAACAACCTGTTTTCCCCAGCAGATAACATTAGTCATCTGACCCAACTTTACAACACTCGACTCGGTAGGCGTTTGTTATTTAAGCTTTTATCTCAGCTGTGTTCTTGAACTCACGACATCCTCGATGCTTGTGCAACAGTCGGTCATCCCATTTACCAACACCACGATCCAGTCCTGGGTGAGTTGAGTGTAGCAGCATGTCAATCCTGCCATGGATGCAGCACAGACAGCTTGGCACAAAAGCCTTCTGAGCTTTTTAATCTCCTGTCCAGCTCAGTCCTGCAGCTGCTGCAGCCCCCAGTCCCATTCCTTTCTCTCTGTTAGACTACCAGTTCCTCAGAGCTGCTACCATAGGCTATCTGTTTTGATCGATAAGGCAAGTAGCATTAAAAAAGGTACATTCAAATGCATATTATAATTTCTAGTGAGCGCTTCCTGACAACATAGTGGCAGAGAATTGAAGAATAAACCGAACCAAGGAACAATATTATGTAAGAAACATAGTGGATGCTTGCTGTAAATGTGTTTGCAAGTGAAGGACTTTCTATTTATCCCCCTACAATTTTTGTTGCATTTTAATTCTTGGCAATGAATAAAATCTTGCATAGGATCATCATACAATAGTCCTCTGTGGCTCTAAATTTGTATTAACAATATTAACTGTCTTCAAAGCTCTAAAAGAACTTACTAGGGACAGATGGAGATTTTTCAAAAGATTTAAATGACTTGAACAAGAGTCTACAGCCAGTCAAGACTCGTCAGATTACATTGGGTATCTATAACAAATTTCAATTATTGGCCCTCCAGTAATTAATTTAAGTCATGGTATTTCACTAAAAGCCTAAAAAATAGACCTGCTGGTGCTAGCAGATGAAAAGTCAGAGGATCATTTATGATTTCCTCTGTCTGTTGTACATTTAATAGTTGCTGAAATATTTAAGCATGGACCAATATAGTCAATGGACAGACCAACAATATCTTTCAAATAAAAATGTGACTTCTTTTGATGGGGTGCAAGTCAAGTCCATTACGATATATAAGTAGATGAGGAACAGTGTATGCATTTCTCCCAAATCATTGCGGTACAGATATAAGGATTTGATGCATGCAGTCATACACAGAATGTGAAGACTGATGAATGTAATATGTAACCAAATTTCACAAGGTGGATTTTTCCCAGGAAAAACAGCTGCAGAGCAACATTATGCTCAGTGCTGCCACCACAGACCAAAAGTTATACTGCAACAACTCGTTCCTATCAGCAGTATTAAAATAATTCTTCCTGCCACCAAGGAGTTGATGTCGACTGGTTCATGATGAACATTGACTCCAATTTACCTCTTCCACCAGCTCATTTGTGAATAACTGGCAACATCTACACTACTGTCCAAAAGTTTTGGGTCACTAAGAAATGTCCTTATTTTTTGGAAGAAAAGCAGTTTTTTTCAATGAAGATAACATTAAGTGAATGATAAATCCAGACTAGACATTGTTAATGTGGTAAATGACTATTGTAACTGGAAACAGCTGATTTTTAATGGAATATCTCCATAGTGGTACAGAGGAACATTTCCAACAACCATCACTGCTGTGTTCTAATGCTACATTGTGTTAGCTAATGGTGTTGAAAGGCTCATTGATGATTAGAAAACCCTTGTGCAGTTATGTTAGCACATGGATAAAAGTGGGAGTTTTCATGGAAAACATGGAATTATCTGTGTGATCCTAAACTTTTGAATGGTAGTGTATGTGCATGCAGGAGACAGAAAGTAGCTTACGTGAACTAGCCAAGAATTGCTTGTCAGGAGAACAGAGGTAATTTTCTGGATGATTTGACACACATACATCCTGTGTGCTGCAGTCAAGTGTGTAGAATTTCCTGTAAACACAAACTGTCTGCTCGGGAAAACTGTGGTGGCTACAGAGCAAATATACAGTAGCGTCTGGGAAACTTTGAAGCCCCCAAAATCTAATTGTTACTGTCAGTGCAGTCAATCTACAGCTGACAGCTCTCCAAGAAAAAAATCCAAATAATCACTTGGATTTTCCACACGAGCTCAGTGTTCCAGTGTAAGCACTTCCAAGCTGCACCAACATCCTGTTCGTGTGTTTTTCTTTTTTTACAACAATTTTGTTTGGGGAGTTTTCGAAGGGACTTGAGGCCATTCTCTTGTTGCTGTCACTCCCACTTATCCAGGATATGAGATCAAATCAGTGACTGAAATAGGAATGAATATGATAAATCTGAGCTATTTTTTCAAACATGCTGTGGAAATGAACATAGATGTGTCCTCTGACATCAGACTGGCTGTAGCAGTGAAGCAGATTATGGATTGTTATTGTTCTATTTTACTATCAGCAGTCAGATATAAATGTTGAGGCAGAGCCCCAGTCATTTTATTTTCTCACAGTTAGGCTCCATCCATCATCACAAGTCCTGTTAACATTCATCCATCACTGTAAACCCCCCTGGGGAATCTCTCTGGTATTCCTCTCATCTACCTCCTCCCTGTTTATTTCCTTCTTTTTTTTTTTTTTTACGTTTTTCCTCGTTCTTGTTTTCCTTTTTCCCCTCTTGCTTTTCAGAGGATTGGTGTTGATTTCATAGCAGAAACACAGGGATGGGTGACAAGAAAGATGAAGACAGAAATGGGGGAGGAAGAGAGATAGAACTATGGAACTGAGAAAAACTGTAAAAGAGAGTGGAAGCAAACTATAAGAAAATGATGGAGACTACAGACTAGACAGTATGACTGTGGAATTCCACTCTTATCAAGTTTGTGTCCCACATTAAGAGGCAGCTCATTTCACCAAATACTCTCTGATGAAGCCACTGACTGTACATTGTCCAGCACCAAATAGAAGTCAAAGTTAGAGACTAAAGACACATATTTATCTCAGGAGTTTGATAAAGCCATCCATCCATTATCTCAAGCACACTCAAATTCCCACCTACGGACAGCTTAGAATCACCATTTAACCTCAGCATGTCTTTGGACTATGTTAGGAAGCCATAGAACCTGAAGGAGAACCAGTGCGACACAGGGAGAACACGCAAACTTCAATCAGAAAGACTGCCTGCCTTCTTTTATAAGTTCAGATCTTCTGCAACCATGTGGCATAAAAAATAATTAGTGCACCTTTTTCTTTTTTTCCCTTTTTTTTAGCAGTCTATCGGCCGTACGAAAGAAAAATCTTACCAACTAAAGTGACATCTCTTACTGCCAGTCTATCTTCCATATTTGGTACTTTTTGTTTGCCAGTAAGTGTGTTGTGATGATGAAAGTTTTTTTAAAAACATTTATTTACTATCTGCTTTGGAGCAGTTGAACTAGGCTGCATAGTGTCGTCATAAGGTGATGAGGAGAAGAAGTTGGAAACAAAGTAGAAATGCACAGACATAGCCACTAGAATTGAAAAGAAAAGCCAATCAGACGTTCCTCAAACCTACATTCTTTCTATCAGCCAGCAGGGGGCGACCTCTCTGGTTATAATAAGAAGTCTGATTATATAGAAGTCTGTGAGAAAATTACCATATTTTTCACTTCATTTGTTACCTCATGAGACTAAAACAACAAAAGATGCAAAAACAGCTGGTCAGTCACGTGAGTTAAATGTTCGCTTCGTCAGAACTTATTCAAAATAGGTGTTTCCATCTCCCATGAAGCACGTTAACTCTCAATTTTTTTCTCGGTTTTTTTTTTTTTAGATTTGCCCTTTACATTACCCTCCTTCAATTCAATACCTCAAAGTGCACATAAAAATACATTATTGAAATATGGCTAATGTGATGTCTTCACTAGCAAATTAAACCAGCAGTAAATGTCAGCTTTTTATTCTCAACTAATTCAGGAGAAATGAAAGGTCCCAAATCTGAACTTTAGTGGGTAGACTGTTTTATATTCAGACCACTGATGGCACCTTTAAATATACATTAAAATCGTGTTAACGTTTTTTTGGCAGGGCTATAAAAAAGTATGTTAATATATCATCACCTTTTAAGTTGATTATACGAGTACAGGCAAGCAGTTTCCCTTTGGCAACAGGCATTTTAATACATTATGTCCTCAACATCCTATAACATCAAAGTCTATACATCTAGTATTGTGAAGGTGTCTAAAGAAACACAAACAGAAGCTCATTTATGTTTTTTGAAGCAGCTTGGTTTCATGCCACATTCTTGCCTTGTGTGACACGGTGGTTAGACGAACACTTCCAGGGCTGGAGGTTCCAGCTGCCCTGGATCATCCATCCCAGAAACATATATACTCAGTTTACCATAAGGCACTCTGGGTAAAAGCATCAACTGAGGACCATATGCTCTGTGTTAGGGTTGCTGTTACCCAGACAAAGGGCGATTCACAATATTAGTTTTGTCAACTTGGGGCGGTCTAATGTGCAAATTATGTGCCAAATATTAGGACTGTTGAGGTCAAGCTGTGCTCATTTTTTCTTGGCTTGTAACATGTAAACACTTCATACAGAGAGCAGAAGGAAAGAGAAATTGTTGCCGTGTGTGTACCAGTTTTCTTCTGTTGTTTCCACATACACTTGAGTCCGGATGCATGTGTGTATATATATATATGGCTACATAATTCCCTCCTTCCTCTTTTTTTTCTCTCTATGGCTTATTTTTTCAATCCAATACCTCTGGATCCCACATGATAACTCCACAGTAACGAGGCAATCTGTGGCTTTGACTTTCGGAGCACATTTTTGTTTTTTTTCTTTCTGTGCTCTTTTAAAGTTAAATGAAACATTCCTCCTGAGAAATGCTCTGTATGCTGTGCGGTGTCATCTGTGAGGTTCAACATTTTCCATGAGTTTCTTCGTGCTGAAGAGTTTCTGGTTATTCTTGAGAATTTCTTGAGGACTGCTGTCAGTGTTTTCAACTCTTGAGAAGATGTTGTTATTGTCAAAGGAATATTTTGGCCAGCTATCCACAGGAATGTGAAAAATATAGTGCACCACTAAACATTAAAACTGGCCAAAAATGTTGGTTATGGTTTTTCACTGCAGTTTCTTAGACTTTTCTAAAGTTTATCCTGAAGAAAGTACATAAATCTATAAACATCTTTCTCTGCTATGACTTATTATAGGCATACAATTTGACAAACATTCAATAACACTATTCCTATGACTTTCTACACTCTCATTGTCTTGTTTTTCATTCTACCCTCAGGTTGTGACAGCCATGATGACGATGTGTTTGAGGCTGCTTTTGCTCCTGCCGTTGGTTTGCTGCGTCCCCTCCCCCTCAAAAGCACCATCCAGACTGTGCAGGCGATGCTGCGACCATCCAGAGCCTTCAGCAGCTACAGCTCAATATCAAATGCCTGAAGTCCGACCCGTCATCAACATGACCATCCTGAAAGGTACCAGAGCCTTGATTAGCTTCTGTCAGCTCCTGAGTACTGTTGATTCCAAACTGTGTTCAGTTGAAGCACCACTTCAGGTGTAAATTAGCTGCTCCAATGTGCAGCTCTTTCTCTGATTCTTGACAGAATTAACATGAGAAATCAGGCCTTGAGACTTGTTTGTACATTGGACAGGTGCTGTATATTTACCAAATAATACAGTGTTTGCAGGGAAATTGCTCGTTAATTTACTGAAATCCTCAAATGTCGGTGTTGTTCTTTCCCTTTTTTTTTAACATTAATCACCGTTTCTGGTTTTCCAGATGGCTGTCTGTCTGACAGGGGTGGTCCTTAATCAAAAGGGTAATCATGTACGTTATAATGGAACAGTGCTGGTGAAGTGTAACTGTGCGTTGATGCTTACATGGAATTGAGACAGAGAGAGAGTCTGTCATTGAAAAGTAAATTAGATACTTCACTGAGAGAAGCAACCTGGAACCACTTAAAAAATCAGCCTCTCTTCAGCATTTTGTGACAGCCAAATACTAGCACTTTTAATAGCTTTTGACAGCAACGGTCATAGAAAATTCCTATCTGCATGTGAATGTATGTAAGCCAGGAGGAAAGAAATTGAATTAAAGAAGAGAGACATTTTTTCTTGGAAAAGTCCATCTACAAACCACGCAAAAGCACAACGGAATCATTTTGTCTGTTTGCAGTCTGTGACAGAAGCACGTCATTGTGTCTATATCAACATAATTTAGATATCTAACTGCATGTATGGGACTAAATAAATCATAGACAGGTTTGTCTTTCAACTCAAACATTTGAATTGCTACTAAAGATCTTCATGGGTTCTAAATGTTTGACTATATCAGGAATGGACCTAACATCAGGCTAACATGCAAACAGTTTTGGCTTTGGCAGATCAGAATTAAAATTCTCAAAACTACCTTAATCTCAACATCGTCACTTGTGTACTTCCTAAAACAAATTTCTCATTCTTTGGAACACATTGCAGAACACTTTGACATATTTATTCTAATGATTTTGAACTGTCAGCTGTGTCCTACATTATCACTTGCTAATGTCATGCTGTTCAAAATGTCTCATGTTGATTCTCTGTCATATCCCCTCAAAACATCTAGGCACAAGTTAACTGCATAACATGTAAAATGTCAAGCATATTTTTCTACATTTCTATTAGATTGTTTTCGTACATGCGTCCTGACATGAGTACAGAAACATAACAACACCCTTTAGGCAGAAGTGTACATACAGTGCTGTGTGGTGTCTCCTGACCTTCCTGTCAGGCTGCAGATTCTCATCCACAACACATATCTTCCCATGCACTGCAGCGTGGAAAGAATCTTTTGGAACATCTTATCCAGCCTCTGCAGACGCCTGCTGTGATGTATTTTCATTTTCTTTGAGCTGTGCACTGCTGTAAAACAGTCCTGACTTTGAAATGACATGGTCTGTCAACAAGTTACAGTACAAACACCAAAGGGGTAAATGTGAATCCTGTCCAATTTTTTGCACTCAATCTTTAATATACAGAATTGTGTAACTTACGTACTGTTGAAATTGATATATGTCTTACAGAAAACATGCAGCCTTTCAGTCAATCTCATCCAAAGCCATAGCTCACATCAGAAAGTACTTGGAGGACTCGGTTATATTGACAACAGAAAGATAGTATTGGAACTATCTTTGTGATAAACTAGGGATTCTCAATCAGTTGCATTGTATGGTGCTGTTTCTAGAAATCACTTTAAGCAAACCATTTACTGTTGGGTGAATTTTAAGGATGATTCAAGATATATACCAAAGCCACCGAGAAAAACTGTAATTTTCAGAAAATGAGACCAGATCCAGAAGGGATTTGAGGACAGTCAGACTCAATCTGAAGAAGCCCCACAGATAACTACCCTAGATCCAGTTTGGAGTCAACCCAAACTGACGCACACAGAGGGTGGACACCACTGTTAGCAGGAAAGTAAATCACCAAGATCGTGACTGGATTACCAACTGGGCAATGCAGGGTCTGTTGCTGCAGTTGGCCCTAAAGGTTCCCAGGTTGTTGTATGTGGGATGCTGGTACTATAAATGTCCAATGACATATATATCCAATGCCTTCTTCAAAACTTAAACCCTGTCCAAGATCATTTCTGAATCAGGTCTCCTTGAAAGTCTGTGGACCCGTGAAGACCTCTACTTGCTACACATAGCTGACTTACCTGCATATGGTAACAGTCAAAACTGTCAGCTTGTATGAGATATTGTTCCTGGTCAGGCAGTGAGGAAGACCAACAATGAAGATGTGTGTGATTGATAGTGTTTTTGCCTTTGCGTGCCATTGTTTGTACATACAAGTAGGTATTTTAGCCTGGGAAAACAGTAAAAGAAGAAGAGTGATAAGAAAAAGCAATCAAAAAGTCAGGGATTTCCTAATGCAAGAACCCCACACTCGCAGCTGGAGAGGGATTTGTAAGAACATGTGGAACTAATATCAGATGCTAAGCGGCCAACTCAACCGGAGCAGTTTTAATGATGTCATCACTCTGTATTTTTTTTATCCATTGGCCCTTTGATAGCTGGACATGCCAAATCTGTTCTGACCCACAATCAACCCTCAAACCAGTCCAACTGAAGCACAAAAAAATCTTTCTCTCTTGCTCTCTTAACCACATGCATACTTTTAGGCAGCTTAGGCTGTTCAATACCAGAGTAAGACTTGTAAATTTTTCCATGAAGCGGGATCCACATTTAATTTCTTGGACACGATTGGCACCCAAAAACTCTTCAATTGAAGCAACAATTTACATTGTGCAATAAACTAACTGGACCAACTGCAGAATTCAAAATTCTTGAGTTTCCTGATAAAGTTTGGGTAGGGTCTGCTAACTAAAACACCATCCACACTTTTCTTGAATATTAAATGATTTAGTTCAACATGCTTCATCAGTGAGGGATCAACATCAAACCCTTTTCTTTGACTAATCCATGATAATAAAGAAGGCTTTGAAAATGTATGTGCATGCTTAATTGTACATTTGCATGTTGTGTGAGCCACTGGGTTTTCTCCCACAAAGCTTCTGTGTGACGGTTTAAACGACATGAACCACAACGAGTTAGAGAGAGCAGACAGCCACATTTCTCTAACGAAATGGAAGGAATGGACTGAAAACAAACTCAGTGCCAGATGTGAACCCTTAGCCTACAAAACTACAACTACTAGCTTTTTAGGGGGCCTTCAACTAAATCTGGCAGTTTTTTTTGAGCAAAATGAACTGACCAAGCTGTGACATGCTGAGTCCTAAGTTTGGAACTGATGTGTCACATAGTGTCAGATAATATGGATGGAGATTGTGACTGCTGTTCAAAGATGGCCTCTGGCACTGGAAATGAATGGCATCCCTAATCTTTCTCCAGACAGCCACTGATTCATGATGGAGAAACTTGACCCTTAACCAGGTTTTGGTCTGGTGTTCGCAGACAGCTGATGTTGTCTCTTCAGTCTTTTGTTCAGTGTCCTCGCTGTTTCTCCACAGCTGTGACATGGCGTTTCCCCACCTCAGTCTGCCTCACAGTGAAAAACCTGCCTGTCATGTGCCAACAGAGTAAATGTATATGTGCAGTACTGTGAAAAAGTTGAATTCACCGTAAATGTTTAGATTTGTTTATAATAACACAACACCATGAGGGAGACATGGTGTTGGTCTCAAAATCATTTTGCAGTGACCCCAAATATAATGCCAGAGTCATAAAGAACTATATTCAGCCAGATCAACAAAGTGTCCTGCAACAGAGTGCTTTTCTCAATCCTGACATTTTGTCGTTGCTTGACCCATGTTATACTCCATCCATCCGTCCGTCCATCCATCCATCCATCCATTATCTATACACCGCTTAATTCTCTGTAGGCGATTGAAGGGACTGGAGTCTATTCTAGCCAACTCAGGGTGTAGGCAGGGTTCACCCTAAACAGGTCACCCGTCCATCACAGCCTACACATAGAGACAGCTGAGCACACTCGCATTCACACCAGCAGACAATTTGGAAACACCAGTTAACTTTTTCAGTTTGCCTTTGGACTGTGAGAGGAAGCCAGAGAACCTGGTGGAACCCACACAGGTACAGCGAGAACATGCAAGCTCCACACAGAAAGATCCAGGCTGGGACATGAACCGGGGATTTTCTAGCTATGAGGTGACACTGCTAACCCCCAAACCACCACGCTGCATCTATACAGCATCTGTTGCACATAATTTAAAAAAAATCCTACATATGACACTATAACTCTTATTAAACACACTAAAACCAATCACTTCCAGTGTACCTTCCATATTTTTTTTTTTACTATTGTGTAGTTTGCCAGTATATCTGTTGTGATACTGGAACAATGACTGTTCTCATAAAGACAATATTATGTCTCATAAACAAATTTTATCAATGTCAGGCTTTCGGTCTCCTTTAATGAAAGCATAAAAATATAATACAATGTACAGACTCCACTTTTCCACTGCGAAAATGCAGGAAAATATTAATTTACAAGTAGATAATGTCTAAAATTAAATGTATCTTTTGAACATCTCAGTTTCATGCGTATAAAGTTTAACACTGAACAAGAAAAAGCAGAGTTAAGTAGGCATGAGGATGCTCTTGATGTTAGGGTGACAGGTCAGTGCCAGAGGTCATCAAATACCAAGATGTAGCTAAGCTGCTGTTTGTGGAAACTGCTGTAACTTTCCTCAGGACTCACAGCTGGAGAGGTCATTGCGGGTCTGTGGACAGAATGAGCTGTGTGTATGTCTCCAGGAAGTGTTGGTCATGGGGAGTGAGGGCAACTCTCTGGCTTCTTCCTATGTGGTTAACTCAGCCCAGAGGTGTTAAACTCAGGGCCACAATAAGAGCTGCTGCAATGGATCAGAGTTATGAAACAGTCTAGCGACAGCATACAGTACAACAGAAGTCAGTGCTGTGCAATATTACCTAAATGTCAAATGACTCAAAATCCTATCACTTAAAGTAATTGCATTATTTCTAAGTTGAACAGTAACTATTTGCTACCAACAGTTTAGAGTATAGAGTAGTAGTTAGTATAGTTTATTTTTAATGACAGATTTAATCCACCTTTGGCGTGGATTATGCCAGTGTTGCACAAGTCTCTGCAGAGGTGTACTGTCATTCTTCAGACTACTTTTTCAGCTGTTTCCCTGGAGGGATTGTGCTGCTCTATCTTTGTCTTTAAAATGCCTCAAAACGATTCTACTGGATTCAAGTCAGGCGACATGTTAGGCCAGGTCAGAGTTTTCACTGTTTCTTCATTTGGCAGTGTGGCAGTGCTCTGATGAGTGTTACCGTGGCTCATTCTCTACCTCCAGATTACTTCTTCAACTGTGGTTCCACTGATTTTCAGTTGGTCACCAATATTTGTCCTGTTCTGGTGTTTTCAGTCATTTTGTAAGCAGGTTCATCCAGAGGTGTACTCAGTTTACGTATTTGTGACCCGAGTGGCAGTCGTCACAAATGTACTTACTTTTGTTGCACTGAGTTTCTGCTTATGGGAATGTACTGTAGCGAGATTTTATGTCACCCTCTCTGAGCCTCATGGACTTATGTTTATTTACATATCAGAATTGAAGCTTGAAAAGCAGAGAGTTTTGCATTTTCTTTGACAGTTTGAATTGGTTTCCTTAGCACTGTCAGTAAAGAAGCATATCATCTGTCAACTGAATGGGGAGATCACTACAACTGTCACCAAGCTTTCATCCAACAATCCCAATAAGCTGTACTGCTTTTCACTTGATTTGCTTCTGTTTATGGCTGAGAGAATGTTTTTGTAGCTCGCAGGTATTGTTTTACAGCTGCTTCACAGTGATATGGTGGTGACATTTACTTCTTCTACTGTATAAGCAGTGTCACTTGATTTTATGGCAAAGAGGTTTTTGTGTACTGGGAACAATAACAACGCTCAAAACGCTCACTAAACTACAGACATGTCAGTCAGCAACAGCAGGACAGGAGAATATATATGAGCTCATTAATCATTTTCAGAGCTTGTTGTCAAGTTCTGCATAAATATAAAATGCAAAGAAGGTGATGGCAGCAGAGCAGAATCCAACAGGCAAGCAGGATATAAACTAGAGTAGACATATCCAAGTAACACTTTTTACATTATATAAAATAAAGGGTTTGAACAATTACAATCACAGCTTGATTAATGTTCAATTAAAGGGAGTTTTATGATACTAATGATGTTCACAGCCTCCAGAGTACAACACAGTTAAACATTTTGAACTCACATGCTCATCATTTCAGTTGACTTCCTGAGACTTGTGGCATCTTAGGATCATACTGGACCTACATCTAACCTTTATGTTCACTTTTCCTTTATTTTCTTTTATTTGTATATACATGTACATTTGCATGCTTTGTGTATGCCATATGAACATTCAGTAACCAAACACCAACACACATCAACATTTTGCGGATTTATAAATACATCCCTACTTTCATTTTTTTTTACCTGCTTCACTGTCTCACATAAGGTGAAATTATTTATGTAGGCACTACATCTTAATGGAATCTGTTTGAAATATATATTTTTTCAGATAGGTGCATTCAATCATGAGATTTCTGACTCCCAAAAGCCAACTATTATCCCTCTTTTTCCTTCTCTGTAGATTTAGGAAGAAATAAATTCTACCTTTTATTGCACTTTCTACTGGTCTTTAGTAGAGGTCAATGAAGGTCACAGATTCCCTAGAAATTGGATCCAACTGTAACATCTAAAATGTGTAGTTTCTGCAAGCGGATTGTTCTGTTAGAACAGTTTGTGATAAGGTCACAAAGAGTTCACAGTCAAGATAAGCAGCAGTTTAAAAGAACAACTCCTTCAGATTTATAAGCAGGATTTGGAACGTCAGATATAAAAAACTTGCTGGAATTTGTCAGGATTTGTAGCCATTATGAAAGACAAAAAACACTCAGTAGCACTGTGTGCATGACAAAATGGACTGTCTCTACTGCTAAGACCTGAGATAAAGTATCTGACTTGTTGCTTACTCAGTAAGAGCTGCACTTTGCTTAATGACAAGATGACCTCTCTAAATCTGGGATGTTCTCCATGTCCTTAAAGCATGTTTGGTACAGCCAGTTGGGAACAGTATCGTGTAGTATTGACTGTTACTGGGTACAATAAGGGATCATTGCCATCTTAACTGACAAAATGATTACTAGAGTTTTCTTATTGTCAAATTCTATTTTTATCTTGTATAAAAGAACTTATATAAAGAGCTAAAGTTTCCATGGATGCCCACTTTAAAAATTTAGCTTGTTTTGTTTCTGTCTGTGCCACTTAGCTGAACTTCATCTTGTCCCTTCAGGTGATAAAGGAGACAAAGGAGACAAAGGTACACCTGGAAAACCAGGTCTGGAGGGCCCTCCTGGCTCCCGAGGACCCATGGGCCCTAAAGGCAGCAAAGGCCAGGCAGGTGCTCCAGGTGATGCCTGCAAGATCCCTTACTCTTCTTTCTCAGTGGGACGCCGCAAGTCCCTGCACAGCGTGGACTACTACCAGGCGCTGATATTCGACACGGTGTTCGTCAACCTCCACGAGCACTTCAACATGTTCAAAGGCAAGTTCTACTGCTACGTGCCAGGGATCTACTTCTTCAACATCAACATCCATACCTGGAACTTTAAGGAGACCTACCTCCACCTGATGCACAACGACAAGGAGCAGGTGATCCTGTACGCTCAGCCCAGCGAGAGGTCTATCATGCAGAGTCAGAGTGTCATGTTGGATCTGGCTCTGAACGATGAGGTGTGGGTGCGGCTCTACAAACGGGAGAGGGAGAACGCCATTTACAGTGACGACGTGGATGTTTACATCACCTTCAATGGATACCTGGTGGCACCCAGCATCCAGTGAAAGTATCCCAGAGGAAAAAATTAGAGGATTGTTTAATCTTTTTTGTCATGGATACAGCTTTGTGGCAAGAAAGAAGAACTACATAGAGAACATTACAAGTTTGGTGCTTATGAAATATTCCTTTCAGTGTGGAGAGGAAGATGCTGTGTGATCTTAAATGAGGACTCCCCAAAAATGTTAAAGTCCAAATAAAAAAGAAAAAGCAAGGTAGCAAAGCACACAATTAGGAAAAATGCTGACATACTTCTTTTGCACTAAAAATATATTTTTTTTTTGTATAAAGTAAATTTAAGTAATATCATCAGTTTCTCCTGCTTCTGTGCTATGCTGCTGTTCCTTCCTGGATCTCTCCTTTCAGGGACTTGTATAAAAACACAAGTTGTATCAGGAATTCTTAATCTGTACAATCAGTTTATTGCAGCATTTGTGGTGCGATGCTTCTCAACACAGACCAAGTATCTGTCAGACTGAAATCTGTTCAGACTGCTATCATTAGGGATGCATGATGTTAGATCTTTGCTGATATCTGGTATATTCCAACTCATTTTTTGCCAATTCCCGATACGCACAGATGAGCATATATTTTCCACCTAACTGCAGAGAACATCAGGTCTGTCCTGTTGTGGAATAAACGTATTACTATTATTACGCCTAATCTTATCATGATGGCCCTCTGGCGGGTGTGGATACACATTTACCAAGCAAAATTAAAAAACAATGTCAACTTGTAAAACATGCCATATTTATTTTTATGGAACATTTCTTACAAGACTGTAAAGTTGAGACCTGACGGGCATTATCTGACTGTCAGTGTTTGTTTTGGGCCAATGCTGATATTTCATTTTATCAGCTGATACTGGTGCTGATATCATCATGCATTCCGAGCTGTCATAGTTTTATCAAATGTCTTTTTTGTGCCATTTGGACAAACACTTGAAAATGTGAGTTTATCAGTATCGCAAACCAAACATTGTCCCACTTCCTCCAGATACACCATCTGGGAGGAAAGTGGGACAGTGCAGATAGCTAAAGTTTTATTTGCTGAAGCTAAGGGAGCCACCATCCTTGAATAATGGTGTAGTACAGTGACACATGCAGCTACTGTCACCTCACGGTTCCAGAGGTTTAAAGTTTCGAAGAGGTCTTGAGTCCATGACTCAGTCAGAATTATACTCAGGTCTTAGATCTGTGTGTCTCATACCCAAGTAAATCTGAGTGGACACCTGCATACTCAGTGTGTCAGCTATAATCTACTATAGCCTAGTTAACAACAGAATGTTTAACTGTTTATGTGGTGATTAGGTCATTTCTATAAATTAGTCTTTGCAATATCCATTTCTATGACTTTACAATGGTTCCTAGAGTGTTTCTATTATATTTTTGTCCTTTTTGACTACGACCACTTGTTAACTGATAGCAGGTTCATCCTCATTAGTTTTGGAAATCATTTTATACATTTTGAATCACTGAAGATTGGAGCCAGACATCTGCATGTTGGAACTTTGACTTGAAGATTTTCCCACTGGTCCGTCCTTTGTGTAGGTAAGAGGACGCTGCAACATCCTATTTACCTTCGCTGGAGGAAACTGGTTTGACTCCAGGGCTGCAAATAATAATCACTTTCAGTACTGATTAATTCATCAATTCTTTTCTCAATTAATCAATTAATTATTTGGTCTATAAATGTCAGAAGCTGGTGAAAAATGTTGATCTAAATCTCCCAAAACTAAAGATAATGTCCTGAAATGTCTTGTTCACAGCTTGCAGATATTCAGTTTACCATCATAAAGTTGGAAAGAAGGCAGAGCATTTTCAAGTTTAAGAAGGTGAAAGAAACTGATAAATTGTTGTCAAAATTGTTAGTGATTAATTCAGCAATTGACAACTAATCAGTAAATTTATTTTTGTTGCAGCTCCAAGCATCAAACTTCCTCTTGAGAGGTTACTAGCGATGGTGACAGTCAGTGGCCTCTTCTGTCTTTGACCAATCCAATCTTCTCTCACTGTACTGTTGGCAGTTCAAGTTTCATTTTAAACTTGCAGTATTTTTGTAATTTTAATGTACTGAATATATAAATACACCCCAGCACATCAAATTATACAACTAAGGTGCTTTGTTATGAAATGCAGGGACACATTTGAGGTTTGACAATTAAATATCATGCATTCTTACAGAGACTTCAGACTGCAGAGCAGTTTATGTAAATATCTGTATATTACCTGTCTTTAATAGCTTTATTATGTGTTACCACTTATGCTATTGGGGCTCGACTGTGTATGTATGTTTATATTTGTAAACAATATTTCCTATTTCACAAGTTTTATTCTTGTTCTGTATCACTAACAACATAATGGCAGGTGTACTAGAAATTAAAAGTTTCGTAAATTCACATTAAACCAGAAGCCTGTATATTTCATTAATTTGTGAAAATCTCTTTTTTTGACTACAAATCACATGTACATCATCATCACACTGCACATTCCTACAGTGGATTTTTCATCATGCATTTAATTCTTTACAAATGCCGCCATTCCGCTCAGTGCCTGGCGCACAATTAAACCACTCAACCTTAGCAGGGAATTAGTGTTGAGATTGAACCCTAAAAATTGGCCATCTCTCTAAACTGAACAAACAAACTAGCAAACAAAAACCTATCTCAAACTCTGAGACAGCTGATGAGTCTGCAGCATGTCAGCTCCATCTGTTTGGCCATATCTCTCCCATTAGCTGTAATGCTGTCCTCAGGGAGGTTTTTGCTAGAGGAAAAGCAGACTGCAGCACTGTAAATACTTTAAGCCTTCAGAGGAGATCTGAAAGGCTCTATTGGGAAACAAAGCACGGCATCTTTCCTGGATCATCCGCCCAAACTAGTGGAGGCTGTTCCAGCATGTACTGCAGACAAGCTGTTAGCTAAAAGGAGCACTTAGGGTGTATCATTTGGCCTAGTTTGGGTTTGTCCAACGACGGTTTGCTATTAAAGAGAGAATACAGAAACACAATGACAGACTCCCTCTCCTCTACAAACCAAAAGATTGTAGAAAAGACACAACAATACACATTAAACCTAACAATAAAATAAAACTGAGCAAGCCCTGGGCCTTTAAACATATTGGTGCTCACTGTGTTGCCCATTAAAAATAACAATGCACAGCACTTTAAACACTTTCACAGGCAGTTACAGCGATTAGCTTAATTAAGTCAACTTTTATAGGAATGATTGAAAAAACCAGCCATGTTGAGGCTGTTTTGCTTAAACAATAAACAACCAAGTGATGTAAAATCACTTCCAATTATCCCTGATGAGTGTAAAAGAGCAGCTATGAAAGTGAGTGGTGCGATGCTGCAACAGTCACGGTTCCCAACAAGCACCCTGGTGTTCAGACAATATGCTGAAGGATAGCGCTAAGACAGCCTGTGCACAGGGACAAATCCTGATATTTATAAGTGGCGTATAGATTAGTTTTACAAGGACAGATTCAGGAACCATAAGGGCTGGTAATTACAGTCATGTGAAAAAATGCCTGCATCTAATGCAAATTGTAGGGTTTTTTTAAAATATTTAAGCAAGCAAACACTGGATCTTCTTTGAAACAGTGCCTAAAGATAAAATGAGATGTATTTGAACAACACCACAAACAATATTAGCTTTTCCCATCATTTATTCAACCAAAAATATCCTTAGAAGTAAAATTCTTATGTGGAAAAAGTAAATGCATCTTTGGCTTTAGAAGTCCCCTCAAGAAGAAATAACTTCTTGTGCAACAAACCACCAGTTCATGACTTTGGTGAAATTTTTTGAACACTCTATGTCTGTGTTTTTATTGGCAAATTGTAGTTTTGTTGTAATGATGTTTTTGGACAACAAAGGCTCTTTTTTGTCCTGGCAAGTCTTATGCAGTTCAAGTTGTGCAATCTCGTTCCGATTGTAGACTCATGCACTTTGACACCGGTAGTTGCAAGAGTTACTTGCAGTGATTAAACTTTGGGCTTCTTGGAGGCTTCTTTTTACATCAGATAATCTGCTCTTGAGCTGAATATGCTACGGCAGCTAGTCCTGGACAAACTGGCAGCTGTTTGAAATCGATGCTACCTGTTCGTGCTTTTCCTCACAGTGGAATGATTTATGTCAAATAAGTTTGAGATCTGTTTAAATCCCCTGTCAGACTCATAGCATGATGGCATCACATTCAAAAGCAAAGAAAACACCATCACTCCCTAGAGGCTCTAGCATGGCATGATGTTGGTATTACACGCAGCTTTGCAGATACACACTTCTTGTTGCTGTCTGCTGCCACTTGACAGCAGTGTCAAAAATATGTGGAACAACTGCAAATGCTGCTTTTGCTCATGTCCACTGTTTTTGT
This sequence comes from Amphiprion ocellaris, assembly GCF_022539595.1. Taxonomy (NCBI): domain Eukaryota; kingdom Metazoa; phylum Chordata; class Actinopteri; family Pomacentridae; genus Amphiprion; species Amphiprion ocellaris. Next base: position 38,997,999 of record NC_072769.1, read on the forward strand.
CTTTTCCCTGTTGCCCCTGTCACAGAAAAGACAGAAGTCATAGTGGAGTGTAGTGGAGTGAAACCAAGTGATACAGATAACGGATGGACTACAGAGAGCAGTTAGCAGACCTCTCTCATCAGCAGTCACGAGCAGTGCTTATAAACACATGCATCTCTCATCATACTGACAGGACACTTCCCATTTTAGGTCAGCATTTCAGTCAGTCAACTTTCAACATTAATATAGCATCATCACTGAGGAGTGACACGGTGGAGACTGGTTGTGGACACCATAATGGAACCATAAATTCACCTTAAGGTGGTTGTAATGGTTGGCAACTGATCTGGAACTCCTGTTTCTAATTTTAACTATTTAGTCTTTATCAAATTTTAACAGTTTTAATGATGTCTTTTGATCAATCATTGCCTGCAAATACTGTATTAACAAGCCTAACCTGTTACTTATACTTCCTTTAAAGGTTGTTCCATTTGTCTTGCCATTGATCATATTGATTCAGGTTGTACTTGTAATTTATTATTATTTTTTTTTAACAAGTGAAACAGTTTTCCCTCTCAAGCAGCACACTGTCTCATCATTACGCCATTAGTTCTGCAGATAGATAAGAAATAAATAGCTGAAGTTCCGCTGAGGAATGGCTAAAGTGAATACATCATGGTTTCTATATTTAAACTTTTAATCAGAAATGGAGCGTGCGACTTATCTGCAATAAAAAAAATATAAAAGGACACATCAGAGACTTCATAGTGTTACTTTCTGGAGATTTTTTAGGATGTGCAGGACTGACTAAGTAGAGATGCTTTGAAAGGAAAACCCAGAACAGTGATAAGTGGAAATGTTCCAGAAGCACATCATCAGGCTTCCTGTAAATTAAGAGATGTTTTAACATTTACTTTCTTGTTAAACAGCTTTCACATAGAGATGATTTGATTTACCTATTGCCAGACACTGTTCCATTTTATTTTATTATTTTTTAAATATTTAACTTGTTCATTGTCCCATCGTCCTTGCTATACAAAGCACTGATCTTACTGAAAAGACTTACTTTGTGACCGAGCAAAACTTGAGACCTTTCAGGGTTTTATTCCAAAACATTCGGATAAGACGAGGTTCTTAGAATCTTTAGTGTATCACAAGAAAAACAAACACTGTTAAAAGTGAGTCAGTTTGCATAGTATGAGTGATTTCTCAACAGCAGCAAAATAAATGATGCAGAGAACGCATTGAAAAAAAACCCTGAATGAGCAGAATCTCATGGTGACAAGTTGTACACAACGCTAGAGGCTTCATTTATATGTGTGCATTGGGTATATCTATGTTCATCGCTCTTTGGAATAAGGTATAAGATTGCAAGTTTTGAGGTACTTATCAGAGTCTTACTGCAAATGATCATAAAGCTTAACCCTTTAGTGGCCATGCATTTCTATGCAGGTTACAAACAGATCAAAGAGTATTCCCTGCCTTTCCTTTTTGTGTCCAGCTTTTTATATCCAACATCATTATGCTGGTTTTCAACTTGTTTTACTTTGCAGATGGCTCTTGTTATTCAGATTTAGTCTTTGGAAATTTCTCCAGCCCTAAGTGCTGTTTTCCTGTCGGTCTGTCAGTATGACGAATTTGTAGCAACTTTTCTGGTAACCAGCCACTGTCTCCGACAGTAAAACATTAGCCTGTCAGCAAGCTTGCCTAGCAATGATCAATACTCTACGTAACCACTGCTCAGTCTTTTATAACAAAGCCCTTGACCTTGTCACTTTCTAAGACTGTAGCTACCATAGTCTGATTCCCTAGCAGTCTTTCAGCATGCTTTCCATCAGGCAGTATTCTGCTTCTCTACAACTTGTGTGTAGTTTGGGAAGATTCAGATTTTGCCATTTCACCATGCAGACCCTGGGTTGTTAAACATGTAGGGCTGCTCATGTCAAGTCTGATGGGACCAAAACTGCATTTACTGAAGCCCCTTTAGCTGTGAAGTCCATCCAATCTTCTTCACCACATGCTTCTCTCTTATAGAAAGAATAGAATATAGAATATTCTTTATTGTCATTATACAATGTATAACGAGATTGCAGAGCTTCTCCTTTACAGTGCAAGGAAATCTTAAAGGTAGTGCAAAAACAGTCTATTTACATATATACAGTATAAATAACGGAGATAAATAACAGAGTGAATATAAATAGCAGTGAATGAGACAGTGGTGTATATTGCACAGATGCACTATGTTGTTGGCTTTGTGTGAGACATATGAGAGTTCAGGGTGGTGATGGCTCTCAGAAAGAAACTGTTTTTAAGTCTGTTTGTCCTCGCTTTAATACACCTGTAAGGCCTTCCAGAGGGCAACAGATCAAAAAGCTGAGAACCGGGATGTGAACTGTCCTTGATGATGTTCTGAGCTCTGCTGAGGCACCGGGTGGAGTAGATGTCCATGAGGGAGGGGAGAGGACAGCCAACGATCCTCTGAAGCCTCGCTCTGTCTGCCTCAGTGCAGCTTCCCGTACCAGGTGGAAACACAGTATGTCAGCAGGCTCTCTATGGATGAGCGGTAGAAGGCCAGCAGCAGCTTCCTGTCCAGGTTGTTTTTTCTGAGGACTCCCAGGAAGTGTAGCCGCTGTTGAGCCTTCTTTATGACAGCCGTGATGTTGTCTGTCCAGGAGAGGTCATCGGAGATCTGGACTCCCAGGAACCTGAATGTGTTGACTCTCTCCACACACTCACCATTGATGTAGAGTGGGGGGCTAACCCTAACCCCCAGTCCTCTTTCTTGTGAGGGAAGTTTTCCTTGTTGCACAATAATTTTGTAATGCCATCCAAGAGTTAGAAGCTGTTTGTAGGCCTTGTACTCAGTCTCCTAGGTCTTTTGGTTTGGCTGATAAACTGCTCGATAGCAGATTTGACTTCATCTCTCAACTTACTCAATTCATGTAATTGAGTGAAAGATGGCGACATCATTGCCACCAACTGCGTTTGCTTCTGGCACCTCTGTAGGGTTAGCATCACTTCTTTTAAATTGGTGCCTTCACGCCCTCACGTCCGGTAGTTTGATCTTCTGCGCATCCTTTCTGAGCAGACGCTGCTGCAGAGCACGCGCAGAGAGACAGAGAGAGGAGTAGCAGAAGTTAAGCTACAGAGAAGTAAAATAGTAGAAAAGTAGAAATAGACCAGCTAAATTAGCTGACGAATTGACTATGAAAGATGATGGAAATCTACCGGTTCGGTTTACATTTTGACGGCGCGTTGCTCCAGTGGTAAACGAGTCGGGTGGTGTTTACATCTATCGATGCTCCGGTGAGTTAAGTAGCTAACTAAGCTAATAGCATAGCAAGCCGCTAGCTGGTGCAGCGTAGCTGTTTCATGTCTGTGTTTATAGAGTTAAAAATTAGCTAAAACCAGTTGGAGTAATTCCAGAAGCACTGAATGCTTTACAATATTGTGTTTACATGTATGTATATATATATATATATATATATATATATATATATATATATATATATATGTATATGTATATGTATATGTATATATATATATATATATATATATATATAAATAAATATAAAAAATTCATGATAAGTGTATGTTAAAACAACTATTGTTGGTTTAATGTTGCTTTGAAAGTTAAAATAATTCAATCCATGAGAAATGGGTTATTTCATGTTAAATATGATATGAGGATTCTTCTGTGAATCTAACATTGCAGAATAATGTATTTTTGAGTGGAATGCTCTTAAAAGTGCACTGAAAGGCCTCAAACACCATAGGGTTAAAAACAGCGTAAGAACAGCTAAGAACATGGATTTTGGAATTTGATGAGATCTAATTCATTCATTTTGATGTAGAATAGAAGCACTTTGTGATGATTTATACTGATTGCTCTGTACTGTATGTGCAGACTGTTTTTTTTGACTGGATTAGATACTTGGATTAAGTTTCTACTGAACGCGATGGCGAGCCAGGCCCAGCGAGAACTTCTGGAGAGGAACGTTTGAGGCAGTGTGGCCAGCTGTTTCAACCGTCGTTGGAAGAATCAACTCTGTTGTTTCCAAGGATTTCCAGATAAGAAACAATCAGAATTACACACATTTATCCTACCCGGGTAGAGGTAAAGAGAGAAAACATTAATGGAAAAGTGAGACAAGGAAGGACACAAACCAAGGAAATCTCCAAGAGAGACATTCAGGACATTTTCTCTTTTATTTTACTGTTTATTTTCTTATGCAAAGAGACTCTATTTTTTGGGGGGGGGGGGGTTGTAAAACGTGATATGGTGCTGTTTGACACTTGTTGCTTGTGTGTTAAATTGCAATAAATCTGCCGGCTGTTATAAATTGCAAATATTTCACTTTCTTAACTCATCCAGAACCTAGTTATCTACCTAGCTTTGCTATTGGCCCACATCTAAGCAAGTGCTACATGTTCTATTGATACAAAACTACACACGTGGACAAAATTGTTGGTACCCTTCGGTTAATGAAAGAAACAATGAAAATCAGACATTGCTTTTGAACCATGGATTAACAAAATTATTTTGAAAAATAAACTCATGAAACAGGCCTAGACAAAAATGATGGGACCCTTAACTTAATATTTCGTTGCACAACCTTTTGAGGCAATCACTGCAATCAAACCATTTGTGTAACTGTCAGGGAGACTTCTGCACCTCTCAGCAGGTATTCTGGTCCACTCCTCATCAGCAGACTGCTCCAGTTGTCTCAGGTTTGAAGGTTCCTTCTCCAGACGCCATGTTTCAGTTCCTTCCACAGATGTTCAATAGGATTTAGATCAGGGCTCATAGAGGCCACTTCACAATAGTCCAATGTTTTCCTCTGAGCCATTCTTGGCTGTTTTTAGCTGTGTGTTTTGGCTCATTATCCTGTTGAAAGACCCATGACCTGCAACTGAGACCAAGCTTTCTGACACTGGGCAGCACATTTCTCTCTAGAATACCTTGATAGTCATGAGATTTCATTGTACCTGCACAGATTCCAGACACCCTGTACCAGATGCAGCAAAGCAGCCCCAGAACATAACAGAACCTCCTCCATGTTCCACAGTAGGGACAGTGTTCTTTTCTTGATATGCTTCATTTTTGCGTCTGTGAACATAGAGCTGATGTGCCAGAAAGTTCCAGTTTTGTCTTGTCTGTCCATAGGACATTCTCCCAGAAGCTTTGTGGCTTGTCAACATGCAGTTTGGCAAATTCCAGTCTGGCTGTTTTATGATTTGTTTTCAACAATGGTGTCCTCCTTGGTCGTCTCCCATGAAGTCCACTTTGGCTCAAACAACAACGGATGGTGCGATCTGACTCTGATGTACCTTGACCTTGGAGTTCACCTTTAATGTCTTTAGAGGTTGTTCTGGGCTCTTTTGCTACCATTCCTATTATCCTTCTCTTCCATTTGTCATCAGTTTTCCTCCTGCTGCCACGTCCAGGGAGGTTGGCTACAGTCCCATGGATCTTAAATTTCTGAATAATATGTGCAACTGTAGTCACAGGAACATCAAGCTGCTTGGAGATGGTCTTATAGCCTTTACCTTTAACATGCTTGTCTATAATTCTCTTTCTAATCTCCTGAGACAATTCTCTCCTTGTCTTCCTCTGGTCCATGTTTAGTGTGGTACACACCATGTCACCAAACAGCACAGTGACTACTGTAACCCTATAAATAGGCCGACTGACTGATTACAAGTTTGTAGACACCTGTGATGCTAATTAGAGGACACACCTTGATTGAACATGTCCCTATGGTCACATTATTTTCAGTCTTTTCTAGGGGTACCATCATTTTTGTCCAGGCCTGTTTCATGAGTTTATTTTTTTAAATAATTCTGTTGAACCACGGTTCAAAAGCAATGTCTGATTTTCATTGGTTAATTTTCATAGAATTTTTATTTATTATTACTTCTGTCAGATTCAGATTATTTCTGCGACCATTGTGGGTTTTTCTTTCATTAACTGAGGGGTACCAACTATTTTGTCCACGTGTGTAACAGACCGATAATAAAAATAACCAATGGTGTCACAAGATTTGCAACTCAGTATATCTCATTTGGCAATTTTGCTCAAACTATCAATACTGGATAAGCACAGTGAAGCCTTTGGCATTCCTGCATCTTTGTAGTTCTGCAGTTATGTAACTGACAGAGCAGAAGGGAAATTAGAGTGTGGAGCTGGCAGGGTGAGGGAAAGGTTGTGATAAATGTTACAAGACCATGAAGACAGGTTAAAGACAGTTTTATTTAAGTTGGAGAGTTTGAAGGCTGAGCCTGAGGCGAACAGCTGTTTTCAGGGCTGGCTGAACTGTAGCCTGTTCTCCCGTAGATTAGAAACAGGAAGCAGGGCCGAGTGCCGAGGCAGCGCTCTCCTAATTACAACCACACGACCTCTGACCACACTCATCTGTCAGAGGGAGACAGGACTGAGGGGCAGATGGAAAAAAAAGAGAAGCTGGGAGGAGGAAGAGGAAAGCAGGTAGCAGCATATGAGCAGCAGGATGGTTATGGAAATGCAAACAAAAAACTAAATTGGAAGGTAAACAAAAGATGCAAAGCAGCTCCCGGTGGGCTCCTGAAATCACAAAGTTACAACTCTTTAAAACTAAAACCCCAAGATATAAATCTCCTAAATCTGCTGTTTCTAGATCTCTAATCTAGCACTGCAGCATAAATAGAACAGACAGGAAGGCTTGCTGAGAAAGCCAACTATCCTTTCATTCACCCTCCAAAGAAAGCAACAATTTCTGAGCACTGGATCGTTATACTCTTTTCAGATACAGCACTGTGTGTGCATGTGTGTTACTTAATGGAGACACATTGAGGTCATTCTGAGTTTTCCGCTGGCACCAGTTTGGAGCCGTTTTTCATTTTATTTATTTATTTGCTTCACAATTGACAGTGAGGGATGCTTTCTTGGATAAAGGAAGTAGAAAAAAATAAAGGATTTGCCCCAAAAAGAAAGAGCCACAAGAAGTTTTATGTTGGTGGGTGTAGAGAAAAACGCATGAAAACAGAGCAAAATTCAAACAAGTTCAAGCAAGTCACAAAAAGTTGCACTGGTGTTCCACTTTTTACACAAGGTGGTTTGGTTTGGTTTTGTCATAAAGCAATTCAGCAAGTCATTTATTTTTTCATGAAGTCATACAAGGAAAATAAATTGCATGAAAAGCAGTCCAGAGGTCACATATTAGGCAGGATAAAAATACAAAGAAGCAGCTGGCGGCTCCGTGTTGCTGCACCGAGGACAGCGGTGCTTTAAGCTAAGTGCTCGCGTCAGCATATTCACAGTAACAATGAAAGGAATGCCAACATGCAGGGCTTAGTGGGCATCATGCTCACCATGGTTGTCACTTTATTTCAGCTCATTTGCATAATAACATTTGCTAATAAAACACACCAAATATATCTAATAAGCAGTGATGGAAGAAGTATTAGATTCTAAAACTGAAAGTATCAGGATAATGCACTTAGAGGATAAAAAGTAAAAAGATGTGATGCAGACAAATGACTCCTGTGACTGACATACTGTCATATATTATTAGACTGACATTGCTGTTGAATTAACATGTTTACGGCATTTTACTGTTGTGGTTTAATAGTTTTTATAAGACAGCAACTACTGAGTCATTTCACAATGGATGAATCTGTTTATCATAAATCAGTTAATTGGTGTGTGAAAATTCAGATAACATTGAGGAATGTCCTCACAGCCCAAAGTCACACATTCATAGTTTGTTGGTCCAAACTTGGCAATAAGTGGTAACTATTAAAATAATTTAAAGAGTAAAGGAAGCATTTTCTCCATTTTAAGGAGCTGCAATCATGAAATATGTATTTTTCTAATGATTTTCAAAATATTAATATTAATTTTCTGTCAGTCAACAAATTAATTGACTAATAGCTTCACCTATACTGCACTGTTTGGTAGCAATGTTCCAGTAAGTTCTTCTAATGTTTTGTTTGCTAAAATCTCACATTTGTAAAGTAATTTGGGACTAAAGATGCCAAACAGTGTACTAAAAAGTACGGTGGCCGAGAGGTGCAAACCAAATTCACATAATGCAAAACACTTTTACAAAGCTTGAGACAAATTTACATTTAGGAAAACATTTTTACATATCATAAAACAAAATTACAAGTTCTGTAACAAATTTACATTTTAGAAAAACAATTTCACAAGATGCAAAACACTTTTACAACCTCCAAGACAAATTTACAAGCGACAAAACACTTTTACAAATCCAAAAACAAATTTACAAATTAAATTTAACCGGAAAGGGAGTGTCCCAACTCCGGGGTTGAACCGGAAGTGACAACGAGGAGCGGCTAATGCAGCTTTTGGTTGTTGTTGATGGTGAACCAAGATGGACAGCGAGCTGGTGATGTTTTGCCCGTTTTGTGGGGAACATATCACCCGCTCGTTGTCCATCTTGGTTCACCATCAACAACAACCAAAAGTCGCATAATTTAAAAAAAAAAAAAAACTGTAAAAAGTTGTCTGAGAAGCACACATTTTGTCTGATTCGACATATGACAATGGTATATTGTACATAAATATAGAGCTGGGGTCACAGATAACCTCACATGGTCGCTTGAACATTGTGTGTGTGTGTGTGTGTGTGTGTGTGTGTGTGTGTGTGCATTTGCGTGTGTGCGTGTGTGTGTGCGTGTGTGTGCGCGCGTGTGTGTGTGTGTGTGTGAGACAGAGATCAGACCATCACATTGTTTGTTGATACTAAAACCAGTCTACATTCAGAGCCTTTAAAAATAATAGCATTTAAAATGGAAGCTTGGAAGCTGAAGCACCAACAACATTTAAATCACCTCATAACCTCTTGTGTAAAAGCAATAGATCTACTTTAAGACTGCAGCATTGCAGATTGTGGAATGAAAGTGTTACTTGAGTTTCAGACCTTTATGACTCGAGCTGTACATCATAGTTGATAATTATCATAAGACACCATAGAGCATTTTAACATTTTAAGGGCTTCCAGGAACTCTTAATGTGCATTATATTGCATGAATAGTGCACATTAAATAGCTCCAATAAAGTGCAGAGTTTGGATGTACACAAAGTTAAACCAAGTTTTTAATTTAAATTCTGAGTATTATATGACTGTAAAAGTTTTATGGCTTTGAAAGACATTTTCAACTGGAGCATAAAAACTGGAACTACCACAGACACTTTAGTCCAGAGAGGTTACTTCAGGTGAGATTTTCTTTTGTGAGAGACATGAATGCAATTTCTTGGAGTTGTGTGAAACACAGATTCTGCGATCAAACTGCAATTCTGTTGGTGTACGTATTTAACTTAAATGAATTTATTTATCTAGATTCAGCACTGACTAAAGCATTTCAGGATTTTACTGCTGTCTCATGGTCTCCTTTAAACATTTTCCTTTGAAGTGTCTTTTTGTGTTTCCATCACCCCTCGCTCCTCTCTATTTCCCTTGTAAAAGCCTTACTGCTAATAATGGGGTAATGGCTCTAAGGAGAGCGCTGCCAGAGAGCTGCTGGGTGATTCAGATCTGAGGCAGGGGAGGAGGTACATGGCAGTGCCAGACACAGCTCCTCGCTCCGCTGGCTTTATTTTATCTTGCTGCGAAGGTCATGAGTTGAGCAAAGACAAGCAGATTCAGGTCTGTGCAAATGAGGTAAAATCTTGTCTTCAGCCAGCAGAGCAGGCCAGTCAATGGAGGACAGAGGCAGGGAGAGTTTTTCAGAACATGATTTCAGCTTTTAATGACAAAATCTGAAGTCTACTCACATTCTGTTCAGCTGCTGCAGAGTTGGTTTTGTTTGGTCCATGTGTGTAGGAGCAGCAGGGATACTATGAGCAGCACAATGATGGTATTTCTCAGAGTGGGTTCAGTCAATCAGTCACTGTCTGCTTGTTTTCTCCTTTGTGTTGCTGGCAATGGATTTCTGTAAATAATTGCTGTAACAGGTTATAATTTATATCTGTAGGAAATCACCAGGAAGACTGAAGTTCTTGAGCTGAAAGGTGACCTGAAATGCTAACGCTGCACCAAGCTATTTGTATAAAGGAAGGGATTCAACAGCATTTAAAGGATTTCAAATACAGAATTGAAATGCCTATGAAATCTAAATCTTTCCTTTGCAAATCTTAAGAGATTCAGTTCACCCAATGCAACAAAATCTCAAAGGTTTCATCTGTGTGTGGCTGAAACGGCAAAAATGTTACAGTCTTTAGCGGTAGTCTGATCAATGTCCACAACCTGCAGCTACAACCTGAAAATGAGATGGACAGCATGATATATAAAATGTAAACGCAAGTAACACATTAAAGGCACAGCTGCAATGCACCAAAAATCCCTGAATGTTTCACGCATTTGGTTTTGTTAATAATAAAAAAGAACAAACAATATTCATAATTGCAAGCATCCGATTTTACTACTACTACAACTCTTTTAATGGCAGTATACTGGTTTACAGTGCTGCACCTCCAGTATTTTTGTAATATTCCATCCCAATAAAAACAAGGTCAAGGTTTTCTGGAGGACGTACGTTTCTCCTCAGGCAGATATACAGCCAGAAAATAAATGCTTCTTCACTCTGACTTATCTCTCAATCAAAGGCTAATTTAGTCGTTTGGTTTTCAGAGCCAGAGAAGGCAGCTGACAGGGCGATCCTCGAGGAGACGGATAAAGTTTCTTCACTGATCCAGGCCCTGATCTGCCCTAATGCTCACTCTGGGCAAAAGAACAAAATGCCGGTTTCTAAACACCCGCCCCAGGTCAGAGCTCTTATCTGCTCCCTGCACTGTGTGGTGCTGAGCTGGGAAAAAGAAAACTGATTTCTGGTCAATTCACGGACTCCTTTGGTGTCAGTGTCGGCTTTGAGGAGTCTATGTAGTGCTGCCAAAGAGCTACAGAATGTGTGGGTTATGTGAGGATATTCATGCTTGAATAAATTAAGAGTCTCATTTGCCAAACACTGACTGTTCTGTACAAGATGATCTCACCTGGTGTCCTTATTTCATCTGCTTTTATTTTAAGTCAGGAAGTTCTTCTTTGTCCCAACAGTTTGTTCTTCTTGGGGCATCCTGAGGTATTCTGAGGTCAGATGGGATGCAGTATGTAATCCACTCAGCATGTTTTGGGTTTTTTCCTAAGTTCACAGCGATGATCAAATGCCTGAACTACTTCAGCTGACTCTACGTAAAAGAACAGTGAAGGAGCTGTGCAGCTTCCCCCAAGCTTCTGTCATTTAAGGTTGAATTAGGATTCTGCAAATAAATGCAAACATGATGCAGAATAATTCTACTACAACTCATAAACTTTCTGCACACCCAGTAAGTCATTATTCATTCTAGTGTCTAGAATATACTCTAAATTGTACACAAGTCAAATTAAATCCAAAATTCCTAAATGCTCAGTTTTGCGGTGTGTGTATCTGTATATACACACTTCTACATACTCAACACTAAAGGTCAAGAGCTTCATATAAAGCCTCAGTAAGTAGCTTTTCTCCTCCAGGCAGCCCAGTGAGCTTCAGGTGGCTACATATCCTATCTGTCATGGCCAAGCAATTTACGACCGTGACAGACATCTAACAAACTGTGACCCTGTGCCGTAGCTTTAGGGTTGAAAGGTGGTGATCGATATGAAGTCATACAGCTGAAAACTATTCTCTTTTTTAAGGAGAGCTGAGGAAAGTAATTTGCTATTAGAAGGCCAAGATTTCTTGCTCATGTGTGGCTTCAGCATAGACAAGTAGATCATAACAAAAACACTCACTTGACATAAAGTGGACGTTTTTTTCCACTGTCTTTCACAATCAAACAGCTGCAGGTAGCTGGTTCCTGACATGCAACAGGTTCTGAAGAAGCAGCAGGCGAATCTGATGCAAAAGCAAAGCAACGCTGAGTTGCGTGACCAAACTCAACAACTTGTATGTACAAGCAAACAGATATGGTTCCCATTTCCTCCACATCTATCCTTAATGTTTGAACTACTCTCTCTCTCAGGTTCAGACTTCATGATGTTTGTGTCTGATAAAACGCAAAGATTATAGTGATGAGTTCTTGCTGCGACTTGTCTGAATTACATGAGAGACTCTGCGTTGGCCACCAACCAGACAGAGCCCGACAACTTTTCATGACCTGTGTGATATCATCAGGAACCAGGTGCTATAGACCCACCTACTGGAAACAAGAATGTGAACAAAAAAATGACACAAATGATTTTTGCTTTGTTGTGTTCTGTAAAGATTAAAAGGGTAAGGGGAAAAAACGACTGTGGATGTGTCCATGGATACAGCAAGAATGGATCTTTCACTTCATCATGTTGTGTGCGAAAAGAGCACTTCAGGGTCTCATTGGTCAACATCACAGATATGTTATGGAAGTTGTTGCACAACAGGAGACCAGGTGAGAAGGAAATTGACATGACTTGTTGTTGGGTTTTGCTGCCAGCTATAATATGTTAGGATACAGGGACTACTTGTCTTGCCTTTTGCTCATTTCAGCTCCACCAACTCGTAACTGCTTGGAACATTTGTGCATTCAGTTTGTTGTGTATCCCAGGCAGTGTGTCACCGGAGTTAATAGGAGGCATTTCAACCTGTGTCACACTTCTGCAGTTTGGTCAGGACAATCCCTGGAACCAAATTAAATACTACAATAGTCACAATGACAAAACCAGCATGCTGAACTTTAGAAGCTAAAAGAGTCACCGTGTGGCTTTAGTAAACTGGCAATACTACTAATTACCACAAAAACACAAAGTACATTTAAAACTGATGCCATTTATTTAGCAGGTATTTGGTCACAAAAGAGAGTATTGGACAAAGTGAAATTTTGACCAAAGGATTGTGCTAGAATAAATGTAAGGGGTTGGAAGCATTCACAGTTCATGTACAGGTGAACATGAATATATGTATATAAATAAATAAAATGGCAATATATCCCATAGTTGAAAAAACATTTATTTTTTTTTTTTAAAATGAAATTAAAAAGTCCACATGCTGGGGTTGCTTAAAGAAGGTTCAGGGGATCATTAAGTCAGTAGGACAGATTGTTTGGGAACCAAAATCAGTGCCATTCCGTCAACTAGGTCTTGTGATTTTAGAGTAAGAGTTGATTAAATTCTAAGTTGTCAACACTAGAGGGAAATTCATGAGGATCAAATAATTGTCGAGATATTTCACCTTGAGCCATAAATGTTCACCTCACGTTGGCTCCAAAGGAAAAATTCAGGATGGAGGAAGTCAGTAGGACACATTTTCCGAGGGTCATGAAAGTTCCTATGAACCAAACAAATACAACCAAAAGTCCATTAACATCGAAGTACTTAAAATGAGAGACAAAAATTGTATGTACATTAACAGAAAACTGCTACCTCCTTAAATAAATTATGAATATGTTGCAGTTGCCCTGATGGACGTTTTTTTTACATTAATTTATTTCATACTTAGGAGTATCTACATCAAAGTCTTGTCTTGCTGAAGTGGGAGTTCTCCAACTGTTACACATGGTTTGGGTTGTGGTTGGTTAGGGATACATTTAACGGTCGTGAAATCCCCACTCATGTTCTGCAGAGGTTCCTTACTCTCTAAATGTCCTGCTGAGGCTTTTACAAAGCTGAACTACCCACAACAATGGCAGTGTCCGCAGTAAACAAAGATACACTTACACACACATACCAGCCCACAGGTATTCCTTTAGTCATGCACACACTTACGCACACATGCACACACAGAATGACAAACTGTCTGGCCCCATTTTTTTAGGCTCCAAATTACAGACTTGCTTGCCCTGGTTAGCCTGACCCCACCCCGTGCTTTTCTGAGAAGCTGCACACACACACACACACACACACACACACACACACACACACACACAGCACCATGCAATACAGGAGCAACACCGATCCTTTCCGCCCAAGGCCTTCTGTAATCTTTGCCATCCAGCTCTGCAGCAGCTATCCAGAGTTTTCCATCTGCAGGTGGTTTATATGAGTTATTCTCATTAACGCTGACACACAGGGCCTCAGGCTCAACCCTGCCACATTTCTCTATAATTATTGTGGTATTTCTGCTGATTTTTGTACTCTGTAGAGACTTTTGGAAAAAAAAAATACTGTAGGAGAGATGGGCTCACCAACTAATGTGCCGCCCGATTGATGTGCAGTATGGGTTATGTATTCATTTTAACCCTTTTTTTAACCAGCTGAAAAAAAAATGAAGATCATTAGTGTTGCACTGAAGCATCAGTATGACTCTTACCTCCAAGGTTACAAAAACGAAGACTGAGTGATGTCAGGCACAAAGTAACAAATTACTTGGGAGTAGGTCAGGCTGTTTATTTACACTGTGCTTGCTAACAAGCAGTCTACTTATTATTGTTGCTGACAGTCCCACAAAAACAATGGAGAAGTGAAAGGGATGGTGTTTGGTCCATGTATATTTTGGCAATTGGATTTTCCGTTCTGAAACGGGTATTAAAAAACAAAAAAACGAGTTATTTGATTTTCGTTTTAAAATACAAAAATTAGAATTGAAATACAAGACATTTTTCCTTTTCATGATCAAAAAGGGATATACGAAATTTTAAAAATGCTTATATTTTCATTTTATATTTAGAATAACAAAAAAGTAAAATCACTAAGAGACAGAAACGAAAAAAGGTCTGTTTTTTCATTTTCTGAGACCGGAGTGGTCATCAGCAAGTGTGGAGCCAAACAGAGTACGGTGCATAGACTGAATTTTTTTCGTTAGTTTTCATGGTCAAAATGAGAGATCAGGTGGCCGATCATAAAATAAATCAATATTGATTTTTTTTATAGAGCGTTAAAGTTTTGCGAAGCCAGGGGGCGGGGCTACTTGTTTGACAGTCTGGTCTGGAATGATTGACAGGTCCTATGGAGGAGGCAGCAGAGACTCTGCTCTCCTCGTTTGGATTAATTCCGATATAATAACTGTTGGTTTATTGATCGGTGCAGCAGCAGAACCTTTTCCACAGACAGTTTTCCTGCCCGTTGGCTTGTTTTAACCAGTTTTCTGTCTTCAGCTGATTCTACCAGCAGACACTGAAAGGACTCTGATAGTTCGGTAAGTTAATGTTTATTTTCATTTCGGTGCCGCTTTTAATGCACTTTATATGCAGCTTTAGTGTCAGATATAATGTGTGCCATGCAGTCCAGATGTCGGTGGAGTTTATTTCTGTGTGTTGACCAGAGAAGAGAGTTAGCATCCAGTAAATATTAGTTTTAATGTTAGCGATGCTAACCGAGCTAGCTGCTCAGTCGTAGCCTGATTAACGCTAACGTAGCATTAAGCTAACGTAGCATTAAGCTAACGATGTTTGTGTTGAGTTTCATGTAAACAGCTGAAGTGTGTCGTGTTAGTGTAATCTGGAACATTTAGTTAACAAAACTGTTCATGGAGACGCTGGTTCACATTAATGTAATGTTTAGAAAACCTAAATGTGATTAAAACAGTGAGGTTAAGGTTCAATTTTGTCAGTAGTCCTGAATATCTGCTGAGCAATTAAATGTTCATCAGTGATTTATCTTCAGTGTGAAACTTTTACTTTGCACCTATATTTTTTTTTTGTAGGTCATTTTAAGGTGAGACATTGAAGGATGGTCTTCTTAGGTAAATGAATTTAAGGTTTAATTGACTGAAATCTTTGTCAATGTTGTGTTTCTTTCAATTTGAAATATCTGGATTTAATTAATACAGCTCAGTCAGTTACATTTTATAATATTAAGAATTCTTATTCAGTTTAACACTAGATGACATATCAGTTCACTGAGTATTTCAGAGCCAGTTTTTTCTTTTCAATTATCTGTATTTAAAGTGATATTATTAAAATATAATTGCAATGAAACAGCAGCAACATAAGAAACGACCAAATATAAAAAGGAAGTGCAGCTATTTTAATATTAAAAAATGATCTATCATTTAGAACATGGTTAAAGTGCAGCTAAAGTTAAGTTAGCGAAACTACAGCTGAGCAACTTTTCCTTTTACTTCCAGAAAAATAAAAGCCTCATATTTGCTATTTATTAAAAAATCACTAAAAGCAACACTTCCACCAAGTTTGTTTTAGTTTGTTGGTATTTATCGGTGGAGCATCGGCACATTTTCCACAGACAGTTTTACTGTCCTTCGTCTTGTTTTAATCAGTTTTCAGTTCAGTAATTCAGTCCTTCAGCTGATTGGACCAACAGACACTGAAGGACTCCGACAGCTGGTCGGTAGTAAATGATAATTTACTGATCGGTGCCGGTTTTAATGAACTTTATGTTCAACTTCAGAGTCAGATAAAATGTGAGCAGTGAACCCCAGGAGTTGGTGGAGTTTATTTGTGTGTGTTGACCAGAGAAGAGAGTTAGCATCCAGTGAATATTAGCTTTAATGTGAATTAGCAATGCTTACCGAGCTAGCTGACCAATCCTGATTAGCAGCTAAATGTAGCATCAAGCTAACGATGTTTGTGTTGTTTCCTGTCAGCAGCTGAAGTGTGTTGTGTTCCTGTAATGTGGTTCATTAAGTTCATAAAACTGTGGATGGTTGACGTTAATGTAACGTTCAGGAAACTTAAATGTGATTAAAACAGTAACGTTAATGTTCTAGTTGTCAGTAATCAGCTTTAATTTGACACTAAAACAGACTGTGATAGTTTTAATGACATCAGTTTCATGAATTTGTTGAAAATTGTCTCATTTGTTGTTGTGATGTGGCTGCTGATTCATTAAAACCAGATGATCCATGTTGAAGACACGTTTAGTTCTAGTATCAGAAGTACAAGAAGGAAAATGGAAGTTTAGTTCTGCTACATCAAAGATTTCAGGAATAAAATAACTAAATGAGTCTTTATGCCTCAAACTTTATTTTACAATAATGAAATAATCACAGATATGAATAGCAGAGAAAACCTGAGAGAATAATTTCCTGAAAAGTCTGTGAAGGAAAAGTGGCTTTTTATCCTGAAAGATCAGAATCAGGTCCAACATCTGCATCTGACAGCATCAAGTCAACCAGAAAGGAAAGCAAAAAGAAAATGACTTCTTTCTGATCACATCTATTCCGCTGCTCACAGGCTGCTGCTGCTCATATTCTTCACATTTATAGTCCACTATTAAAAGTTCAGCAGACAGGTGCTCTGCTTTGGAGTGTGACGATGTCGTCGGTGATGTGGAGAGTGAAGTTTCCGTTTCACCCCCAGCGTGCTTTAGGATCAGACTTGATGTTTGAAATACTGACCGACAGCTCAGATTTAACTGTCTGTAGCTCCGTTTTGATGGATGTTAAACTTTCACTCAAAGCCGCCAGGAGCTGGGTCTTTAAAATAACTGCCTTCTCGTTACAGAGTGAAAGTAGCAGTTCCTCCTGAAGGTCAGAGATTGCAGCATCTGAGGGCCTCTTCAAAAGAAGACGTAGTTGATGAAGGCTTTCTGGAGCAGGACCAGAAAGACCACGACCAAGCAGCCTTGAGATCTTAGGCAGCATCTCCCTCAGGTGGGTGTCAAAGGTGTTCACGGTCAGGTCTGTGGTAATCCTGTCAAAAAACAAAACAGAAAAAAAATCTAGGTTATAAATCAATATGTAACCAAAGCACTCTGTGTATAACGCCATAGTATAGGAAATAGTTCAGAAAATGTCAAAGTGTAGTATACTTTTCAAGAATAACGTAGTATGGCCTGTAGTATAGCATGTCAGCAAAAAAACAAAAACATAGATTATTATGTGGTTCAAAGAGTGCAAAATGATAGGATGTTGCCTAAAATTGTCACGTATGATGTGTTTCAAAAAATGTCATAGTGCAATATATTGTCAAAATAGTATGTTATTCAAGAAAACAGAGTATAATATGTCGTCTAAAAAATGTCATAGAATAATATTTCATTGCACAAGTAAAAGTATAGTAATTTTTAAAAACTGTTCAGATTCTTATAAAATGTTGCTAAGAAACAACAAAAAAAAATAAAACAAAAAAACGTCAGTAATATGTCAATTTAAAAAGCCTATATTATAGAGTGTCGCCCAACAAACGTCATAGTATAGCATGTCGTCCAAAAAATATCATAGAATAGCCTTTGGTCCAAAAAACGTCATAGTATAGCATGTCGCTCAAAAAACATCATAGTATAGCATGTCGCTCAAAAAAAATCATAGTATAGCATGTCGCTCTTAAAACGTCATAGTATAGCATGTCGCTCTTAAAACGTCATAGTATAGCATGTCGCTCAAAAAACGTCATATTATAGCATGTCGCTCTTAAAACGTCATAGTATAGCATGTCGCTCTTAAAACGTCATAGTATAGCATGTCGTTCTTAAAAACATCATATAGCATGTCGCTCTTAAAACATCATAGTATAGCATGTCGCTCTTAAAACGTCATAGTATAGCATGTCGCTCTAAAAAACATCGAATAGCATGTCGCCCAATAAACGTCATAGTATAGCATGTCGCTCAAAAAACGTCATAGTATAGCATGTCGCTCTTAAAACATCATAGTATAACATGTCGCTCAAAAAACGTCATAGTATAGCATGTTGCTCTTAAAACGTCATAGTATAGCATGTCGCTCTTAAAATGTCATAGTATAGCATGTCGCTCTAAAAAACATCGTATAGCATGTCGCTCTTAAAATGTCATAGTATAGCAAGTCGCTCAAAAAACATATTATAGCATGTCGCTCTAAAAACGTCATATTATAGCATGTCGCTCAAAAAACGTCATAGTATAGCATGTCGCTCTTAAAACGTCATAGTATAGCATGTCGCTCTTAAAACGTCATAGTATAGCATGTCGCTCAAAAAACGTCATAGTATAGCATGTCGCTCAAAAAACGTCATAGTATAGCATGTCGCTCTAAAAAACATCGTATAGCATGTCGCCCAATAAACGTCATAGTATAGCATGTCGCTCTTAAAACATCATAATATAGCATGTCGCTCTTAAAACGTCATAGTATAGCATGTCGCTCAAAAAACGTCATAGTATAGCATGTCGCTCTAAAAAACGTCATAATATAGCCTTTGCTCTAAAAATGTCATAGTATAGCATGTCGTCCACAAAACGTCAGAGTATAGCCTTTGGTCTAAAAATGTCATAGTATAGCATGTCGCTCTAAAACCATCATAGTTTAGCCTTTAGTCCACAAAACGCTGTTATGTCCTGACTGTCTGAAGTAGGTGAGGAGCAGCAGAAAAACAGTCCAAACGCTGGTTTCCAGAGGGTTAGATGAGTATTTATTTGAAAGAGTATGTTTACAACAACACAATATCTGAGGGGGTTAAAAGCAAATGAGTGTTAGTAAAATAAAAATAAATGAACCGAACTGAAAGTGAACTTCATGTTGACATTGGTGGACATTCCAACCAGGAACCAAGTAAAAGATAATCAATACGAAAAACAACTCTTCCTGTTCACCTCTTAAAACCCAAAAACACACCGCAGTAGCACCCTAAACTAAAACTACCAATGGGTTCCCTGTTTTCCTTTCTGAACAATTCAAAGGTCCCTCTCTATCTCCCCACACATCCACCAACCACTGGAACACATCTCCAAAGTTCTGCTGGACCAGCTCAGCTTCCCCTCAGAAGAAGTGCCGCCACCTGCCAGATGAAGGAGCCTTTTGAGAGGCAACTGGCATCGTGATTGGACTGTACTTTGGTCTGTTCCAATCCAGCTTCAGCTCCAGAGACGGCAGGCGGGACGAGACAACGGAGGCCGGGTGGACGAAGGCATGCAGCTGAGTCGGAAAAAAAATGTAATTTTTCAACATGTTGTAAAAACGTGCCATATGATGAAATAATGTAAAGGAGGCCGTGAAAAACACTCCAGAAAGGTTTTCTTTGAAAAAAAATTCATGAATTTTGGCGCAAAAAAACGCCATAGAATACTGTCGAAAAATGTAATTTTTCAACATGTCGTAAAAACGTGCCATATGATGAAATAATGTAAAGGAGGCCGTGAAAAACACTCCAGAAAGGTTTTCTTTGAAAAAAAATCATGAATTTTGGCGCAAAAAAACGCCATAGTATACTATGGAGAAAAAAAAATGCGATTTTTCAATATGTTGTAAAAACGTGTCATATGATGAAATAATGTAAAGGAGGCCGTGAAAAACACTCCAGAAAGGTTTTCTTTGAAAAAAAAAAATCATCATGAATTTTGGCGCAAAAAAACGCCATAGTATACTATGGAGAAAAAAAAATGCGATTTTTCAACATGTTGTAAAAACGTGTCATATGATGAAATAATGTAAAGGAGGCCGTGAAAAACACTATGGAAAGGTTTTCTTTAACATCTGTAAACAAAACAAAAACGTATCAACAAAGTTTTCTGTTCAGAGTTTGTGTTCTTCTAAGTTTAACTCCAAGACTTTAAATACTTTCATTTACTGCAAATGAATATCTACTCCAAATGTCTCACTAATAATCATTATCAGCCTTAAAAACCCACAAAACACCCCTCTATACTCAGCCACACTTAGTACAGTCCGGTTCCCCCTTCTATAAATCTGCTTGGAATCTTCCACTTCCTGTTTGTCAAAGTGGCCTTCTACCTGGACAGGTTCTGTTGGAGCTCATGCAACAAACATTTTAGGTAACTGCACTTTAATATGGATGGATGATACTGATTTAGAGTCTGTTTTAATGAGACTGAGTTAAGATGTGTAGCTCTGTCATTAAATAGGAAATTATTTCTCAGAATTCACAGAGGAAAGTCTGAAATGTTTGCTAGGTTAGCGTCCCACATGTTCTTTGGCTCAGCTAAAGCTAACTCTCTCCAGCTTCTGGATCTCTTGAGTTGCTTGTTGTTAAAATATCTTGCTAGAGGTGCTGAAGCTCAGAAAGTCTGAGATGTTTGTTCAGAATAAGCTCATTCTCAAGTCTTATCTGAACTGTCCTCTTTTGTTTGAACTTTCCCTAAACTTAGCAGTTAATGACAGAGCAGCACATCCATCTCATTTATGTAGAGATTAAACTTCAGTGTCATTCATTGATGTTAAAGTGCAGTTTTTCAAATGTTTGTTGCACATGCTCCCGACCAAAGCAGTCCAGGTGGAAGACGATGTGAAGAGAAAGCTCCAGAGGATGAATATCACACATTTACGTTGGAAATAAATGTCCTTTAATTAGACATTGTCATGCAAAAGTTGGATTTCCCTTTAATGATGTTCAAATCTTTGTTGAGTGTTTTGTTGATGTTGGTTTCTAAATGTTTTCTGACACTCGGCCCCAAAGATTTAAACCTTTTCCAGCTCACAAGCTGCAACAATTCACACATTATCAACTATCTTTCTGACTAAACTAAGATAAAAAGTGAAAAACCGCCTGATTCCTGCATCATGAATGAAAATCTTTTTGGTTTTTATGACAGTAAGCTGAGTATATTTGGGTTTGACATTTTATAAACCAAAACAAGAAATGAATTACTGGAGAAAACAATCAACAGATTAATGGACAAAGAAAATGTGTTTTCCAACATATATGGCTGAATTACTCCAACATTACAAGATACATACAATTAAAATTTTATTTTATTTATATAACGCCAATTACAGGTCAAATTGTCTCAAGACGCTTTATTTTTATATTTTTTTGTCATATTTAAAATATGACAAAGTAAGAAATTTAAACCTCTTGACTAATCCAATTTATTATTTGGTTTTTAAGAGACTAATGGACAATTAAAATAGCTTTCTCCACTAAAACTAATAAACATGAGGTCAAATAGAAGGAAGAGTTTTAAATACTGCAGTCCCACGACAACAAGAAAAAAGTTTGTCAACAAAAAGTAAATCTGCTGGTGGATTCCATTAAAGTCCTAATAAATGATAATAAAGTGTGATACTAAAGATTTGGGGTGCTAAAAATCTCCAAGTAAAGATATGAAGTTGAACATCTGGATGGAGGTTGATAAAAGTTGACCTCCCTTCATTTCTCTGGAACCGACTCCATGGATTTTATGGATGGTGGTTAAAGACCTGCTCTTCTAGTGGTCTTCCTTCTAGTCGCTGTAAAAAGTCAGTCCATCCTGGCCGACTTCAACACCTCTTCATGACAACTTGTTCTGCCTCGGACCTGGTGGAAACTCCAGAAACTGGGGAAAACCCGTGGAGACTCGAAGAACTCGTGGAAACTCGAGGAACTCGTCGGGCGGAGGAAGGTGTGGTGGGTGGTGGGGGGAGGCGGGGGAGTAGAGAGCGGAGGCCGCCACCCACCTCCCCGCCTACTCTCCGCCCTGACTCCACCCAGACCCCGCCTTGGCTCCACCCATGTGGTGACTTCAGAAACTACGATGCCAAAGGGACGACGAAATTATGTTTTTTTATCTGATCTGTAGCTCAGTGAGTTAAGGATTTGCCTGTGGAGCTGCAGGTCGCTGGTTCAAGACCAGACCCTTCTTAAATTTTCTCAAAATCCTGACAAAGACAAAGAAAGAAAAGTGCCGGTGGCGGGTCTTGAACCTGCGACCTTCCAGTCCGTAGTCACTCTTCTTTTCCCCTGAGCTACTCGCTCAGATACTAATTCTTCTTTTTTTTGCGCATTTATCATCTATTTTTTGTCGTTTCGAGTTTTTTTTTTAACTCGAGTCTCGACTCGACCGTTTTTCTCAGGAGGTTGGACTTCAGCCTTTGTGCTGGAGGGTGGAACCCTCAGTTCCAAGACTTTCCAAGCCTCCAGACCTCCCGAGTCCTCAGGACCTGAGCTTTCACACAGTCTGAGGGCTGAAATTTTCTAAGTCCCACAGTAGTTCTCTGTTAGATTGAACTTTCAGACAGTCCAAGGACTGATATCTTCTAAGTTCCTGAGTAGTTCTCTGTTAGTTTGAACCTTCAGACAGTCTGAGGGCTGAAGTTTGAAAAGTTTCTCAGTACTTCTCTGTTAGTTTGAACCTTCAGACAGTCTGAGGGCTGAAGTTTGAAAAGTTTCTCAGTACTTCTCTGTTAGTTTGAACTTTCTGGTTAACAGAATCCTTAAAACTTGTGACCATGAGTCTTGATTTCACATTTAGACCATCCATCTGAGTTCTTCTCAGACCTTCACCTGTGGGTTTTTTAGAAATCCTCAACAAACTTTGATTCTCTTCACTGAACAGTAAAGTTTGTGGAGATCAGAAGGTAACATTAGTTTGATCAATGCCTTCAACTACAAGTAGACTTTATCTGGAAAGCAGTTTTCTGAAATGAGTTCTTAGTAAATCTGTCCACAATCAAACCAAGAACATAGAAAGAGGAAATCTTTGAAGAAACAACTTGATGTTTTCATTTCAGACTAGAAAACACTTTAAGACGTTTATCTGTTTTTGCTCTTTTTGATTTTTTTTTATCTCTTCTGTTTAATTTGATCTTCTGAAGTTTAACTGGTGTCTTTTCAAATGTTTTGTATTTCGTTTGATTCTTCTTAAATGTTTAGTTCTGTTCTTTTCTCACCTTTTATTCTTTTCTAATGTCTGATTTGATTTAGAAATGTTTTTGTCTTTTTAATGTTTGTTGTTTTTTCAAATGTTTTATCCGCTTGTTTGAAAATTTCCTTTTCTTTCCCAATGTTTAATTTCTAGATTAAATCTTTAATGTTTTTCTTTTTAAATGTTTTACCACTTTTTAATGTTTAATTTTCTTTTTAAATGCTTCATCGTATTTTCTGTTTAATTCCTATTTGAAGTTTTATTGTCTTTAAGATTTAATTTTCTAATTAAACATTGAATATTTTAATTAAATGTTTTGTCTTTTTAAAGGTTTAATAATCTAGTTAAATGTTTAGTATTTTTTTAAATGTTTAATCTTATTGTTTAAAAAGTATTTTTTAAATCTTTAATTATGTAAAATATTTTCTCTGTCATTTTTAATAATTTTATTTTAAAAATTTTGTTTAATTTCATACTTACATGTTTTGTATCATGTTTCACTATCTCAGTATCTCTCAAACGTCTCGCTTTTTGTTATGTAGATTAATTCTTTAATCTTCTTTTTCTGTCAAGACTTTAACCCCAACCTTAAAAATGAAATAAACCCTTAAATCACAATGAAAATACTTTTGTTGTCACAATCATGAGTTAGTCAATTATTCAGTTTATCAATTCTTTATTTGTTTAGCACCTTTCACACAGATGACAAAACTAAACAAGCAAAGAGGAAAAACTATGCTAAAAGTAGGATTCAAACTCAAAAACTTTTAAAAAATAAAAAGATTTAACATGGTAATAAAATATGTTGTGTCCAGGGGATGGAGGGAGTTTATTGAAGTCTTCTTGGGCTCACATGGGAAATCGTTTAAAATATAAACTTGATATTCAGTCGAAGGAAACTGGAAACTGCAGAGTGACAGAAGAAGCAACAATATCTCCTGTTTTCTCCTTTAATGAGTCTATTCTTCTTGTGCTTTCAGACCAAAGAACTACAGACTCTTCACAACCTGCTCAAACTCTTGGTACAGGACCTCACCACACGGGTCAAGAAGGTTTCTGTCTCATTTCTACTCTGAAGCTCACCTTCTCCTGCTCAAACTGCTGACAAATGTTTCTGCTGCTCTAAAGTCTGGTCTCCAGAACTTCCTAAAAACTCTCAAAGTCTCTTCTGCTGCAGGTTGCTTTGTAGAACTGTTCCAGAAAACCTCACTAAACCACATGGAGGGGCCTCAAGATAGTCGTCCAAATGAAACAGTACAAAAACCAAACTAGCACAACCCAAACACTAAAGTCTCCTGCAGCCTACCAGAGAACCTCTGAGAACAGAGAATCAGGACAGGAACTCTTACCTTCTGGACAACCAACGCTGGTTCTCAAACAAGAATACAGAATGTGTCTGAGCAAAAACCTCTGAAGCCTCACTACAGCCAAGATAAAGACACAACTCACCTGCACCAAATCCACTAATCACTGCACACATTAGCACCTTGTGCTAACTGTGGCTAAAGAACCACCTTTACCAAGACAACTATCCAGTACAAAGCCCTGAAACACACCAAGAAACACATTAAAGACGGTTTTACTGCTGGAAGCTGCAAGCCAACGCCTAAAGAACAAACGAAAGCAACGGCGCCAAACCCGGTTCAGTGGTGAAGGGAAGCAGAGGAAATGTTTGTCTGTGGCCACATAAAGCAGGAAGACACTGAGCTGCTCAGGTGTTCCTGATAACACCAAGCAGCCACCTGGACAGCCAATAGGAACACAGCTTCCTGGAAGTCCAGAGGGCTGGCTTAGTCAAGGAAATTTAGTTTAAAGTTGAAGCAGAAAGTTAATAAAGAAAGTTGAAAACCACCTTCTGATCCCTGAAATCTCTGAGTTTTCACACAAAGAACGCCTGAACATGTCAAACTGGTTCCATAGTAGAACCCTCATTGTAAAAACGTCATAGTATGGTGTGTTGCTCCAAAAACATTAGGGCCCGGCTGACTAGGGTCACTGAGGAGCAACACAAAAACAGGACAACGCTGGTTTCCAGGGGGTTAGGCGGCTATTTATTTGAAAGAGGAAGTTTACAACAACACAACATGTGAGCAGAAAAATCACAAAGTCTGTCTTTAGTTCAGCTGAAAATATTAGTTTTTGTCTTTTTTATTGACCAAACTTTTCAGGAAGTAGATGAAGAATAATTAAGGCTCTCATGTAGAAGTCCAACTTATTTTGGATCCTTGTGGAGAGTTTAATCTTAGAGTTTGTAAAGCTGTTGAGTTTTTAGAGTCACATGGATTGTTTTGACATTTAATAACCGAGTCCTGAAATAAAATTACAGTTGTGGATTTCTGTCATTTAGTCTGGACTAAAAA